>NC_133399.1:37630829-37933859 GCF_047511655.1 Castor canadensis
TTTTGGAAATTTTCCATTATACTTTTGCTGAATAAATTACCCATTCCCTTCCCTTGCACCTCTTCTTCCTCTTCGATGCCTGTGATTCTCACATTTGGTTTTGATGGAGTTGGTGAGTTCTTGCATTTTCTTTTCACAGGTCTTGAGTTGTTTAATTAATAGTTCTTCAGTTTTTCCTTTAATTACCATTTCATCTTCAAGTTCTGAGATTCTATCTTCTGTTTGTTCTATTCTGCTGGATTGGCCTTCTGTTTTGTTTTGCAGTTCTGTTTCATTCTTTTTTTCTGAGGTTTTCCATATCCTGGGTGGTTTCCCCTTTAATGTTGTCAATTTTTGTCCTGAGTTAATTTATCAATTTATTCATCATGTTCTCTGTTTCACTTTGGTGTTTATACAGTGCTTCTATGGTTTCCTTTATTTCTTCTTTTGCTTGTTCAAATTCTCTATTTTTGGTGTCTTGGAATTTCTTGAGTGTCTCCTGTCCATTTTGGTTGACCCTATCCAGTATCATCTCTATAAAATTCTCATTGAGTACCTGTAGTATGTCTTCTTTTAAGTTATTCTTGTGGACTTCATTGGGTCCTTTGGCATAGTTTTTCTTCATTTTGTTGGAGTCTGGATCTGAGTTTCTGTTTTCTTCATTCCCCTCTGGTTCCTGTACTAATTTTTTTGCTGTGGGGAAACTGGTTTCCCTATTTTTTTCTGTCTTCCCATCATTGTCTTTGGTGTTGTTACTGTCCCTGTACTGTGTGCAATTAAGTATTTTCTAGCTTGTAATAATAACAATGGTAATATTTAGAATGGAAGGTGAGCTGAGATGGAAAGCAAGAAGTTAAAGAAAGAGGGAAAACCAATACACAGACAAGAAGGAGAAAACAGAACAAGGTTTCAGACAAGAAAGTTTCGAAGGTATAAACAGAGAGCATTAGTGTACTAATTGACAGTAAGCTGAACAGACATGAGAGAGACAGAGGATTGGAAATCAAAAATAAGGATAATAATGATAAGAATAAAAATAAAAAAATAGTAAATGAAAGAAATATCTCTATATAAAAATGAATGAAAATAAGATGAAAAATAGAAAATTAAAAAAAACCCAAAAAACCAAAAAACCAAAAAACCTCCAAGTTCAAATGCAATGAAGTTTCAGTCTTAATAATTTGGGTGTCCGTCTCAGTCTCCAATCCTGGAGATGGTGCCTCAGATGTTGTTCTGTAGTTGTCTCATCAAAGGGGATGCATAAAGTAGAACAAAACTAAACACACACACACACACACACACACACACACACACAAACCCCACCAAGTGTCCCAAGTTCAAATGTAATAGTTTCATTAAGCTTTTCAGCATGCAGGTGTAATTTGGTTGTTCTCTCATTGAGGGTAGGTTGAAAAAGAAAAACAAGAGTTTGGAGACAGTTCTGAGAATGGTATCTGCAGCTGTGGCTTGCCTGCCCACTGCTTTCAGCCTGCTGTTGCTGGCAGTGTTATTTCTGCAGATCTCTGGGGTGACCTTAGCACTCACCTGGCCCAGCAGGCTTTGTTTGCTCAGAGTTCTCCTGTGCGGGAGCCTCTGCTACAAGCTTTCCCCTTTCCAAGCACACTGGGAAAGGTGACACTGCACCCGTGTTGTCAGGCCTGCGTGTTTATTTATAGTTCATGTGGGATTTGGGTCTTCCCCCCTCTCCTGTGGAGTTTTCCTTCCACTGCCACTTTTACAAGCTTTCCTGCTCCTGATTACTGGGTGGTGCTGCTGCTCCTGCCAGCCGCCATGTTTGTTTACAGTTCACATGGGAAGTGGGTCTTCCCTCCTCTCCTATGGAGTTTTCCTCCCTCCGCCACTCTCACAAGCTTTCCTGCTCCTGGTTGCTGGGCACGTGCCCCTGCTCCCACCAGAGCCTCTCCTGCCAGCCTGGCTTGTTTATTTACAGTCCTGGGAAGGATTCCCTTCCCCCAATCTTCGGTGCTCAGGGCACCCCACCCTCTTTCCTTCTGTCTTTATTTTTCTTATTGCTTATTAGTCAGTTTCTCTTTTTTCCCCAGGTGGAGGTCGGTCTGTCCAGGGAGCTATGCTGCTCTGGCTCAGGCTTGTCTGTGGGAGTACCGTGGTACCACAAAGCTCACCTGGTCCACATCTTCCCAAGCCATCTGGGCGTGGGCGACTGGCGGCCTGGGGGCCCTCCTGGTTTCTCTGTTTAACATGAAGTGGAGATTCTCTGTGCCAGCTGGAGGTGTTGAGGGGTCAAAGCTATGCCTCTTCTCAGTGATTATGCCTGCAAAGTGTGTCTGCAGTGTCTCTCCAAGATTTCACTATAAGAGGCTCGCTTTCTGCTTCCTCCCTCTAGCTGCCATCTTAGAATCTCCCCCTCAAATAATTATCTTGCTCTCTTAGATTTTCTATTCTGAATCTAATTAATACAGTTATATAAATTAAGACAGTTATAAAATTGCTTATCAATATTCACATAAATTGAAATATTAGACTCTTCCTATTCTGGGATGATTATATTCTTAAACCCAAGGGATCAAACACCACTAATACTAGTCTTCTGGGCACAGTGTGACAATTGGCAGTGTTACCTGAATATCATCTTTGGTGTGACCACTAGAGGGTATCTGGAGACAAACTGTCTTTAGTTTCCTTAAAAGGAAACTAAAGTATTAGGGGAGGATTAGTATGTGGATTAGGAGGATTAACTCACAGAATGTTTAAAATGTTTCCTTGGTCAGTGTGAGTGGTGTGTGGAAGACAGAAAGGGATGGTCCCACTTCTGATGCTTTGATGAGGATGGAATGAGATAATTGTATCAAGAGATGTTTAATTTATTTTTGATCACCAGCTCAGCTATCTTCTTCCTCTCTGAAATTTTTGCTCTGAGTTTTTCCTCAGGGCACACATAGTGAATAAAGTTTACGAAAGTCCTTAAGTTGAATTTTTTGGTGATCCATAAGCTTGTTTACTAAATACAAGTGTTCTCTGCTTTTTCCAGTTTTACTTTGTTAATGGTATATTTTTATGGAATACAGTATGATGTTTTAGTAAACAAATATATCAAAGGGCTACTATAAACAAGCATGGTAAGATGTCCATCATCTCACAAAGTTCCCCTTTAAATTCAACTTCTTATGCTAGGTTTATTACATTTAATACTGCTGTATTTAAAGAGATTCCATAATTATGAAATTCATTTGATTTATTTTAAAGATTACACAAATTGTTATTTTTTAAAACTGTGCAGCAAGAAGGCTGTGATTATTCCACTGGAATCATTATAAATTTGATGATCTCATATGAATCAAATGTAACATAAAACACAGCAGGTGTTTCTTATTATTGTGAAGGCTTGTTCACATTTCCTAATGTCATTATACTTTTCATTCCTCAATTATAAAAGTAGAATAGTAATACCTATGTGCATGGTGGTTTGAGAATGAATAAGATAACACATAATAAGGCATTAAAATATGGATTTTCATATACCATGAGGTGCCTAAATTTCACTTAAAATGTCTATGGTGTTTTTGAACTTCTTAATGCCTAGCATAGTTTTCATTGATGAATATATTTTCTTGTTCACTGGAATGATTGAGACATTAAGT
Organism: Castor canadensis; assembly: GCF_047511655.1. Classification (NCBI taxonomy): domain Eukaryota; kingdom Metazoa; phylum Chordata; class Mammalia; order Rodentia; family Castoridae; genus Castor; species Castor canadensis. The sequence continues at coordinate 37,634,429 of NC_133399.1, forward strand.
TTCTAAGCAAAGAACATAGTAATTACAACCATCCATCAGAAATAGTAATTACAACCTTTCATCAGAAATGTATTTGGAACCAGCAGAGGGAGAGAGAGAGAGAGAGAGAGAGAGAGAGAGAGAGAGAGAGAGAGGGAGGGAGGGAGGGAAGCTGGGAAGGGCTTGCAGGATGGAGGGTAGTGGTAGAAGGCACTGTAATGTAGAACTATGTGCACAAAGATAATTAACCTAGTCAATCCATTGAGGAGGCAATCCTATCTCCTCAGAGGTTTTAAACTTGGTAAAGTCTATCAGAATATAATTCAAATATTTAATTCACAATCATATCTATGCCCACAAAGGGCTGTGCTACATGGAGTGAAATTTTTCTCTTACACTGAATTTGGGGATAATTTTCATTGAATTCCAATGAGAAAAGATCTGCAATTTGTGATAAAGTTATTAACTGAATTTGCTATTCATTTGATTGCTTTCTAAATTTCATATAGGTGTTCAAATCAGCAAAAGTTTAGATTATGCAATGAATGAACATTCATAATTATTGGTAACATCTATAAGTAAATTGGTATGATTCCTTTCCCAACAAAATCACATTGTGATTCAATTTCCATGGCAGATATTTCATGTTGTCTTTGAGCCTGAAATTTTATGTTTTGAAATTTGAATTCTTCAGGTCTCCCTTTTTTCTCCTTTCTCCTCTTCATTCTTTGTCTCTGTCTCTGTGTATCTTTCTCTCTCTCAGTTAGTGTGCTTGTATGGGAATAAGTGCACTGAACAAAATTTAACACATACTTTCTGAATTGTGTATATTTTATAACAACTAAATCAAGAGAATTAACTTTTGTCAGGAAAATACTTTTTGGAAAACAAAACAACCCAAGCTGTATTTTGGGTTACTTCTCTTTCCCCATAATTACAGCAGTTTACTGCCTCATTTCTTCTTTTATTTCAAAATGGGGGCTGAGAATTCTGTGTTTTCTTCAGGTTTTCCCTACGTGAATGTTAACATGAGTTCCCTTTGGCTGAGGTGGTATTAAGGTAAACTACAGAGCACACACTGGACAATATCCTGACATCTTAGGCATGTTTTGCTCACTTATGAAGAATGGATGTTATTCTGAAGCGGTAGCTCTTGTCATGTCTAATAAAATAGAGTTTATCTTTGTAACTTTTTCTACAAGCTTGTGTGATTTATATCAGGCAAAAGGGGATTTATTAGTTGAAATTATGAATACTACTACAGTTACAAGATCAGTGAATTGAATGAGTAAGGATACTTCAAATAAAATTTGTACTACTTATTGTCAGTATAAAGCCATATGTTTCACAGAATAATTTTATACCCTGACAGAAGAACTACTTAGGAATGTGTTGGTTTTCAAATGAAGTGCAATTAAAACAGTAAAATTTAAGTGTCTTTTTTATCAACATGGTCATTGTGTTTGTAAGATTGATATATTGAAAAACAATCCTCTGAATTCCTGATCTATTACTGGCATCACACTTTAGTTCTCTTAAAAGTCATTTGCTGTTGTAGCAATTTTTACCTAATGGCTTATTATACAATTTCCTTTCTGATGTTCCCATCTAGGAATATCTGTACTTCGTGATTTGTATGGGCAGCACTAATGCTGAAATTATTTCAGGGATTTCATTCCTCACTTCCTAAAAGTGGATCATTTAAGAACCAGGTATTTTTAAATGGGTTCTGAAGTAAACATTACAACAAGAATCCAATCCAAAAGGAAGTTTTACATGGGAGTTACTGTCTCTTTAGCCACTTTTGTAAAGAAAGTATATTAACTCTAGATTGCATAAGTGTACTGGTAAGAGGAAGCATAAAGATAAAATGAACAAGGAAGGAAGGATGGTAGTATTTTATTAAACATTAGAAAGAGAACATTGGTAATAATCACAATATTGTCAGGTAATTAAATATAAATCAAATATACCTTCCAGTTTTGCCCTGTCCCAAGCAAAAGTTTTGTTCTGTTTACTTAAGGACATTATTTCTGGTTAATTGAACCTTATAAAATTATTATAAGTAAAAAGTAAGTAAGACCACTTAAAATTTACAAGTTTAGTTGAACGAGAAAAATGATTTTAGAACCTGACAGCATTCCAGACTAAGGACTGTTCACAACGCCTTATCCGACCACATGTGCCAGATATATTTGTAGCTAGAATAAAGGAAGGAATGTAAACAACACGATTGGCTGCAGTCACCATTTACCATATGTGTGCATTGTGTGCTGAGGCCCTTACCTTACATGGACATGGTCTGATCAGTTGGCAGCCTGTTATTGATGAAAGTGGCCCCCATTACCTCTGTCCCAGGCAGGGAGGGAGGGAGGGTGTGTGTGTGTGTGTGTGTGTGTGTGTGTGTGTGTGTGTGTGTGTGTCCATAGAGCCCACCCAGTCCCCAGAAGGTATGTGGAGGAGTCTGCATGCTTTTTGTCATGTCTGTCCATTGAAGGAGGTTGTGTGTGTGTGTGTGTGTGTGTGTGTGTGTGTGTGTGTATAACACCAGCCTTGCCTCTAGGAGTGTGGGTGATTGTGTGTATGTGTTAGAGCCCACCGTGTCCTAGGTGGAACATGAGTGGGGGTGGCACATGCTTTGTGTAGAGTCTATCCTGGGAGGTGAGTGTGTGTGAGTCAGCCCTGTCCCCCAGAGGGATGGAATCAGTGTGTGTGTGTGTAGCACTAGCCCTTAACTCCAGTCACCACTGGTGTAGGAGGGGTGGACAGTGTATGTAAGTCCTCTTGCCCTGGGTTGGAGAAAGAGTGTGTGTGTTTTTGTGTAGAGCTCACCCTGTCCTTAGGAGGGAGCATGAGTGGGGAAGTGTACACACTTGTTTTTCACAATCTGCTCTGGGAGGGAGTGTGTGTGACTGTTTTTACGTTAGCATTTTTAGAGTGTCCTCATATGGAATGGATTCTGTGTGCATGTGTGTTCATGAGACTCTGAATTATATCAATGAAAAATAGGATGGTGACACATTTCAAGCCTCATGAGTGACACTGGCTCACTCCATTGGTTGGTTTCTGACCTGGACTTTCTGATCCTGATGGTGTGCAAAGGTTGGTTTGCTTCAGTTCAGTGGCTTGAACAAGACATGCAGATATGTTCTTAGCCTTCTATGTATTTGTTTTGCTCACAGTGTGTCCCACACAAGTGGCTCTCTCATTTCAGAAATAAGAGGAATAATGACAATTAGTGATATTTAAAATAGAGAAATAAAATACCAAAAGATGAGGGAAAAGCAAATAAAAGAGGGGTAAAGAAGACAGAAGAGAGGGAACAGATCCAATTAAAGGTATCATGAAAAAATAGGAAACATTGAAAATGATATAGAATTATGCAGCTGGAATAAAAAAGTAATAAGCTATAGGATACAAAAAACCTGACCGCTATGAAGATAGAAAGAATTTTTAAGATTGGTAGGGAAAAAGTTAGAAAGGAGAAAAAAGAAGATTAAAAGGTGAATATGATGAGGTTAGATTGGTGTCTTGTGTATAAACACAAACTATGCTTGATGGACACAGGAAGTTTGCAAACCCAAGGTCAGCCTGTGTTCTACAGTGAGAAAAATTGCAAAATTAAAAAATTTAAAAGAAGATAACAAAGTGAATCAAAAAAGTAAGATATTAAACAAAAGTAATATAAGGGAAGTACAAATGCAAAGTAAAGAGAAAAATTAATTTCATAGTAATTTAGGATGATTCATTTCTTAATATTTAAATAAATCTGTCTTATTTAATTAGTCTGTATCAAGAATCAAAGATGACATTTTGCGGGAAGGTTAGGAGAGGTATTAAAGACACCTAGTACTTTCTCGTGTCTCTCATACTCTGTAGTTCATTGGTCAGTGAGAGGGTGATGAGGAAAAGAAAGGGAAGGCAACAGTAAACAGTAGAAAGAAGCTTGATGTAATTCTGTAATATTGATCTTTAGATCTATAAAATAAAATACAAACACTAACTTAAAGAGATGAGCAAAAGGGAAAAGGAGAGAATACCTCTCAGTGGAGCTACAAGCAAAAGAGAAAAGTTGAACCTGAGGAAGATATACAGTTGCACGTCAGCTGGCACTCAAAAAATAAATTTCAAGATAGGAGGTCTGCATATCCTGCAGAAAGCAACTACAAATTCAGGAGCCTCTTTAACTTCCTAGCTCACTGACTGGTGAGATGGAGGGAATCATTCACAGTGAGAGCAACAATCAAAACTCAGTTGGGGAGTGCAGTAGATTGATCATAATTTGTATGATTTTGTGTGTTTGTGTGTATTTGTGCCTGTCTATTGCCAAATCCCAATTGCATTCCTAATCCATTGACTAAGAAATGACCAGTTGAAAAACTTGGTCTCAGAATAAGCAACAAAATCCTCTTTTGTGGGAAGAACTACATAGTCAATGCCTAAAACAGCAAAGACATAGTGACAGAGCTGCAACTGGGGACTCCTATGGTAGGAAAAGAGTTGGAACTATGTCACAAACTCTAAAATCTGATAATAGGAGAGATACCAGCTGTCTGTGAATCTGAGCCAAGACAGGGTTCTAAGACAGAGAATTACAAAGATAGTTCAGTAGGGTTCTATTTGACTCCTATGTCCTGCTCAGTCCATGAAAACTACATAGTCTTGACTGCTTTGCACACATGCAGAAGGCAATGCATATTGGTGGACAGCAGTCACTGCTCTGAAAATTTCTCATAACAAGCTAACACAGGAAGAGAGCTTCTGGCCCTAGGAGTCATCAACCTGCAAGGGGGAGTCCTTGGAATCAGCTGGCAAGAACAGATTGAGAGAGGCATCTGAAGTCACTGCATCAGCACAACTGCTTACAGGTAAACACTCCTGCATTCAACACAGCAGAGAAGGCAGATGAACGCTCACTTTGTAGATAGCCTCCTATGCACTAATTTCTTAGTAGCTAGAGGGATAAACAAAAACAAATAAACACAAACTTACTTCACAAAGGAAACTGAAAAGACAAATCCAGGACATGGAAATCCACTTGCTTATCCTCAGCAATTAAGCATTTTTTAAAGTTAGAGTTCATCTGCTGGGCTTTATCAGTACACTGGATGCTCCCTTCCAGTATCTGGTCCTCAGGGTTTTGTCTGCAGTTCTTTTGTTGTGTTTACTCATCTGCCCCTCAGGGCCTTGTATTGAGCAGGTGTAACATGGGGACAATGTCTGAGATAGTGGGAGTTGTTCAGGTGAGGCAGGGAAAATCCTGTGGAATAGTAGTCATTACCAGGGGTTGGGCTGCTCTACTTGGGTTGGTGAGTGGTTCCTTGCAAGTGAGGTAGCAGGTGGGAATAGGTAGAGGGATCTCTCTCTGATCAGAACTAGTGGATTAGAAAGCACTCGGCCATTCTTGTGCTCATGATTTTCTCCATTCAAATAGACCACTGACTTACCTTTCTTGTCCACAAAGAGTTTTTTCTTCCCCTTATCCACCTGGACTTCAAGTGTGAAGTTTCATTTGGACAGTGAGGGACAAATACCTCCCTCCTGTTGCTTGTGTATTCCAAACACTGCTAGGGTTGGGCAGTAGGTTTAGGGAAATAGCTGTCTGGCCAGCTTGCTTCAGTAACCTTCCTTGTCTTGAGATCCAGGTACTGACCTCTAACCTGCTAGCCTGCTTGCTTCTGTGCCCTTCGTTCTGATAGAGATGCTTGGCCAAGTGGCTTCACAGCATTCCCATAATTTGGGAGCTAACTGTGGAAGGCTTTCATCAGCCCAGTCACAACTATTCGTGGGATCAAATGTATTTACATGTGATCACTGAGTTTGGCTGAGTTAGGCGTTACAGAGGTAATAATGGTTATAGTAAAATTCGCACAGCTTCAACCCCCCCAAAGTCCAGGGTCAAGTGTGAGAACTTTTATACATCTCACTTAGCCAAAAGTTTTCTCAGGTGCTGGATGTATTTGCATACATGTGCAAAGCTTTCCAGTGCTGTGGCACTCAATACAGAACCCCCTTGGCACCATGGGCTCTTTTCTGCAGCAGCCATTTTGCCCTGAGTGGTAGGGTACTTGTGCACTGATGACCCTCTTGCCCACTTGTGCTTAGTCCTCTATGCAAGTGCTTTCTTTACAGGGTGGCCCACATGTGCTACCCTTCCAGGAACCAATTCAAGTCTAAACAGTTAAGAGAAATAGGCTAGACTGGACACAGCTTGGAACTGGCCCGTGTCTGCACCCACAGTGGACTTTCACTTTTACACACATAATTATAGATGGGTGTCTACTATCTGTCCTTATACTAGCACCCCATCTGCATCTTAGTACCTGAGGTTTTATTTCTGATTCCTGAAGACATAGAAATGTGGTTCTGTCAATAATCTACTGTCTTGGAACTAGTCTATGGAACTCGGGAAAAAGGAAAGGAAAAAGAATGACAGAACATCAGTAATATTGTAAAACATAAGATGTGAAGGTAGAGGATATAAGGTGTACTGAAACTTGTTGAAAAATGGGGGGTAGGAGGTAAAGGGTTAAGGGAGAGTAACGGAAGGGGTTGAATGGACCAAAGTGAAGTATATTCGCAGTGGGGATACAGTGAGACACCCCTTTGAATATCAAATTAAATATTAATAATGAAAAACAGGACTATAAAATAGGTAAAGTGTGTGTGAGGGCATATTAGCAGAAGGGGAAAGGGTGAATGAAGGAGATTAAGATGAGGTATAGGGTAGATGGACTTCATATAGCTTAAGAAACAGAACTAAGAAACCACTTGCTTTATGTGGGGACAGAGGAGGTTGAGAAGAGATGATGGGGGCAAGGTAACAAATGTACAATAAAAGTCTAATGAAAATTGTCACTATGAATCCCCCCATATAATGAATATATTCTAATAAGAGTTATGTAAAAACCCACTATCTTAGAATCCTGTATATGAATAATTGTATCCTTCTCTAGGTTAGTGAATTCTGCTGCCTTGCTTTGTCTTTAAATCACTCCTACATTTTCATTATTCTCAGTACTTATTGAACTGCAGTTACCCAATTATTTGCTCCTTTAATGCACTCCAAACTTCACGTTTTCCTCACCTTTCATCATATTTTTCTTCTCCAAATACATATTTTCAAATCACCTATCACCCAGGTCACTAATCTTTCTGGTTTAATCTATCTTGCTATTGATTCCTCCTGACATGTTTTTAATTTTGCTGGATATATTCAAGAAGGCACTTTCTTGTATTTGAAGATCTCATTTAATGAAACTGATTAAGAACACATGATTCCAACAACTTGCCCCCCCCTCCAACCAAGGCCAAATGAAACATTTCCACCTCAATCAGCATATTTTCCTCTTAATAGTCGTCAGGATCCTGGGTCCCCAAATTTCCATTTGATCATTTTCATTTTCACAGACGTTCTTCAACCTTGCTTCCTTAACAGTGTATGCCCTGGGCATTTTGTGTGTGCAGGTTGAGAAGTATAGTATCACCATAGGATCCCTTAAGAGTGAGCCATTGGAAGTGACAAAGTAATATACAGTCCCAATTCTGGGGTGGGTGAGAAGCCCACTTGAGAGGCTCTAATAAACAGTGCCAGTTCCTTGGGGGTCAGAACAATGCAGCTCCAGTGTATATCACCAAAGACTAAATTTACCTGCTGAAAGATTTGGATGAAGTTAGTTCTCTGGCTCAACTCTTTCAGTTTAGCTGTTCTCACACAGGTATATGGGATGTGATGTCACAGATAGCACATTCCACATTCTCTTTAAAGGGGACTTGCACTTTCTTTTTCTCTGGAGCCATGTGCTCAGTCAGACTGTTGTAGTCACTGATAAACAGATAATCCCAGATTCTTATATCCTACACAGAAGATCCAGACATAGTTGAATGACAACCGTCCATTAAAGGTTATGGTAAGAGATTACAAAAGGCTGTTGTGGACCCGGTGGCAACTGGAGGTGGAGAGAGCGCTTTACATTTCAAAGTATTTTTAAAGTCTGTGGTAGCCTAGGGAAGGAGAAAAACCTGGGCAATTTTTTTCTTTTGTGGTACTGGGGTTTGAACTCAGGGCCTACACCTTGAGCCCCTCCACCAGCCCTTTTTTTGTGATGGGTTTTTTGGAGAAAAGGTCTCCCGCACTACTATCCCAGGCTGGCTTTGAACCATAATCCTTCTGATCTCTGCCTCCTGAGTAGCTGGGATTACAGGCATGAGCCACTGGTGCCCAGTTCTGCGTGATTTTTGATCACCAATAAACAGCAAGTGGGGAGGGATTTGGGTGGTTCCCAGGCTTGAGTGGTGTGTCAGGCTGGGGTGGGATCAATAGGCATGTTTTTATCTGAGAGGTAACTGAAGACAGAATAACCTGAAGGCTTTGTCTTACAATTTACTACAGCAAAAACTAGCCATTTAGATCTGAAGGATATCACATCTTTTATGCAGTCCCATTAAACTATTTCTTTGAAGAGTTACAAGTGAAGATTTTACCAATTGGGCATTTTGGTACCTCTTCACCACTTTGATCTGATCCTACTTTGGAGGGGAAATAGCATAATAGACACATCAGGTGGAAGTCAGTACCAATGAGACTTTTGTGGCCAAAATTATGCAACTAAGAGATTCAAAAGAATTGGCTCTTAGCCTGGACTCACCTGCAGTCATTATTAAATATATGTTGTCTATCCTATAGAGGGTGTCCTCGAACCTTTCAATGCTGAAAAATGTCAACAGACAAGAGTTGGAAAGGCAAAACAACACCAATAGTTGGAGTCATTTTCCATGAGTTCCTCCATAAATGCTCCACAAGGACCAGAACTGCAGTGACATATTTTAAATAACCATGGTTAAAATTTTGAAGAACAGTTTAGCAATTGATAGAACAGTCTAATTATTTCCATTGTATGGAGCATTATTAAACCTCACTTATTACAATTAGGAACACATGCACAAACTTGCAAAAGGCTAACATTATGAACAGCATGATTTTGGAAGACATCAGGTTGATAGAGTCTTTTTATGACTTTGTATTTTAGAAGACTTGTATACTTCTAAAACACAAACATACCTAACATACAAAGGAGCCAGTAACAGTAAGCATCACAGTTTAAACTCTTAATTTTTGGTTAGTTATGGCCATAGGTAGACAATACTGACAAAATCAAAACCCTAGATTTTCTGCCAGTTAGGGAAAAGAAGTGTGAATAATCTCAAATAATCCCCATTTTAATGCCCAATTGCACATTATATATAATCTAGTATAGTATAGTAGGGTAGATATAGACATACTTGACCCACTGACCAGTCCAGTCCAGTTTGAACTTTTTTCCATAGTTTATTTCATTGTTAAATTCTAGTTTTATTCCATTGTATTATGATACACTACAGGACGTTACTTCAACTTTCTTCCAGTTGTTAAGTCTAGGTTTGTGTCAAAGACATGATCTATTTTGGAGAGAGATCCATGGGCTGCTGAGAGTAATGTGTATTGTGCTGCTGCTGGATGAAATATTCTGCACATGTCTGTTAAGTCCACATGGTCTGCAGTGGACTTGAATTCTAGTGTTTCCTTGTTGAATTTTTGTCTGAATTATCTATTTGTGAAAATTTTTTTCTTTTTGGTTGAATAATTCATCATTGTGTATATGTACCACATTTTAATCCATTTATAAATTGTAGGGTATTTTGAGCTGTTTCCATAACTTAGTTATTTTGAATTCTGATACAATAAACATGGGTGTTCAAATGTCTGTGCTGTATCTTGATTTATGTTCCTTTGGATATAAGCCCTGGAGTGGTATTGCTGGATCATATGATAGTTCTATCTTTAGTTCTTTGGGAAATCTCCAAATTGCTCTCATAGTGGTTGTACTGGCTTACATTCCCACAACAGTTTATAAGGGTTTCTTCTGTGCCCACAACCACATCAGTATTTATTGTTTGTGTTCTTGATTGCACCCATTCTCACTGAAGTAAAGTGAATTCCCTATGTAGTCTTTAGGTTGTTGAACATTTCTTCATGTAATTACTGCCCATTTGTACTTCATTCTCTGAAAAATAACTTTTCAGTTATTTTGCCCATTTCTTCATTGGGTTGTGGAATCTTTGGCAGATTAATTTTTGAACCTCCTATAATTTTGGTTATTAATCTCTTGTCAGATGTATAGCTTTGATTTCTTCCCATTCTCTATCCTGTCTCCAATCTAGTTTAGTTTGATATTATCCCATTTGTCAATACTTCTCTTAATTGTTTACTATTGAAGTTCTACTCAGAAGTTATTTCCTGGGCCTAGCAGTTTTAAAGTTCATGGGCTTACATTAGGGTGTTTGATACACTTTGAATTGATACTGGTGTAGAAGGAAAGACAATGATTAATCCACTATTTTTCACTCCATGTACTTGATTTCAATAGCTTCAATTGAAATCATTCTCCTTCCTCCTAGCTCAAGCATATGGAAAGAGAATAGCCTGCTCTTCTAGGAATCATCAATAATATATAAAATAAACATGTGTTTTGCTCTCTGCATCAAATAATCTTACATACAAACCTTAATGATATCTACTTTCTGTCTAGGACACTTTCATTGGAAAATGTAATGATCTTTCTCTACATTTGTGTAATTTAGTAAGGGCCTCAAAAGCCTATGCTAGGTTATTTGTCTCCTCTACAATATCTTATCATAAAACAGTCAAGTTTTGCTACCTATGTCTTAAATGTGAACTGCAGTTCATCTTCAGTGCTTTTATTTTAGTGTTTTATGTTTTGTTTTATATAGTTGGCTAGGGTAGTATAGCACCTGCCTAACAAGTGTGAGGTTCTGAGTTCAAATCCCAGTACCAACCACCAAAAAAACTATTTAAAACCCAAATCCATAAATGTACATATTAATTGTTTTTACTGCAATGCCATATATTTGCACAAATTCCATAATGTGTGAATCAGGTTAAATGTAATTATCTCTTCAAACATTTATCAGGTCTTTGTTTCTTTTTTTAATTTTTTTTTATTCATTTATTCACATGTGCATACACTGGGTCATTATTCCACCCTATCCCCCTCCCGCGACCTCTTCCCCTCTTCCCCCCTCAATTCCAGGCAGGTCCTGTTCTGCCCTTATCACTAATTTTGTTGAAGAAAAACCATGAGAATAATAAGGCTGGTTGAGTTAAGGATAGCTATACAGAGAGTTTCCTAACATTGTTTTCATGTACCCATGTGTTATAACCCATGTTCATTCATCTCTAACTGATCTGTACACTTGTTTCTAATACCCTTCTTATGATAACATCTGTTGCTTTAAGGTTTCTGTATTAGTTCCTCTGGAGTGGGGACATCAAATGCTTTCACGTTTTGGGTTTTCTACCTATTCCTATATCTCCCGTATGTGCTCTCCCCTTGTCATGTGATCCAAGTCCAACCACATTGCTGCATTTGCTCTAGATCTAAAGTCTGCATATGAGGGAGAACATTTGATTTTTGGTCTTCTGAGCCTGGATGACCTTGCTCAGAATGTTCTTCAGTTCTATCCTTTACCTGCAAATGATAAGATTTCATTCTTCTTCATGGTTGAGTAAAATTCCATTGTGTACAAGTACCACATTTTCTTGATCCATTCCTCAATAGTGGGTCATCTTGGCTGCTGTTTCCATAACTTGGCTATTGTGAATACCACTGCAATAAACATGGGTGTGCAGGTGCCTCTGGAGTAACTTGAGCTGCATTCTTTTGAGTTTATCCCTAGGAGTGGGATTGCTGGATCATACGGCAGATCTATGTTTAGTTTTTTAAGAAGCCTCCATATTGTTTTCCAGAGTGTTTGCACCAGCTTGCATTCCAACCAGCAGTGGACTAGGGTTCCTTTTCCCCATATCCTCGCCAACACATGTTGTTGGTGGTGTTTTTGATGATGCTTATTCTAACAGGGGTGAGGTGGATTCCTAGTGAGGTTTTGACTTGCATTTCCTTTATGGCTAGAGATGGTGGATATCATTTGGTCATTTGGATTTCTTCTTTTGAGAAAGTTCTATTTAGTTCAGTTGCCCATTTCTTAATTGGTTCATTGATTTTTGGAGAGTTTAGTTTCTTAAGTTCCCTGTATATTCTGGTTATCAGTCCCTTGTCTGATGTATGTCAGGTCTTTGTTTCTAAATCTTTCAAATACTTTCTCTTTTTGCTTTTTGAAATGTACAGACATTGTTACTATCCATAATCTTCCTAGTGTGAAATAACTCTAGATAGTTTTAGTTCTAACTGTACTCCTTGATGAAACATTTTGTGATCCCTCACAAAACCACTGTCTCTGGGAAATACAATTTGCTTCTTACCTGCTATGAGATCTACTTTAAGATTCCACATTAGTGATATCATGAGGTGCATGTTTCTGGCTGATATTACATAATACCTGACAAAATCAACTTACGAGTGGAACTATTTATTTCGCTCATGATTTCAGGTTCTTTAGTCCATTGTGGAGGGCAGGTCATGGTAAAGTAGTGCAGCTCACACCAAGGTGACCATGAACCACGGAGAGACCATGTGTAGTAACTGCCTCTCTCCTTATTTTGAGATCATTTTCTTGACTTTTATTTTATATTATTCATTACTGTTAACTAGAAAGACTACTGATTTTATATAACAAATCTTTCCTAAATTCCTTTATTCGTTGTAACAGGTATTTTATTGAGTGCTCAGAGTTTTCCATGTATAAAGTTGTGTCATCTGCACACAATGTCATTTTGAATTCTTTCCTGCACAAATGACCTTTGCTTCTTTCTTTTGCTCTGAATAAACTTCCATGATTATGTTTAATAAAAGTGGTTGAAGTGGAATCGTTGGGTGTTCCAAATGTTAGAGAAAACATTTTCAACTCTTTCCCATGGAATATGTTATCTGTCACCTTACTATAAATGTTCTTTGTTATGTAGAGGTATAAACTTTCTGTGACTAATGTTTTCATCATTTAATCATTAATGGATTAAAGTTTATCAAGTGGCTTTTCTGCACCAAGTGAGATGACCACATAAATTTTGTCCTTTATTCTGTTGATATGGGGTGTCATGTCTGTAGGTTTGCATATATTGAATCATCCTTGCATATCTGGCTTGAGTCTCAATCATGGCTAATAATTATTTTAGTGTTGTTGGAGTTGTGGTGGTAATTGCTTCTTGAGAACTTTTGCATTTGTGTTCATCAAGGATATTGGGCGTGTGTGTGTGTGTGTGTGTGTGTCCTTATCTGGATTTGGTATCAGGTGTTCAGGCATTGCTAATATTATTGTAGGTGTTTGGAAGAATATCTTCATATTCTATTTCTGAATAACTTAAGGGGAAGTGGCATTCGTTTTTCATTCAATCTTTTGTATAATAAGCAGTGAAGCTATCACTGGTCTTTTATTTGATGAGAGGATTTTTATTACTAACTCAATGCCACTGTTTGTTAAATGTATTTTCACATTTTGTACATCTTCTTATTCAGTTTGGTAATGTATGCATGCCTCAGAACATGGCCATTTCTTCTAGGATTACAATTGTTCACAATAATCTCTAATGATCATTTATAGTTCTGCAGTATGTTTTCATTTCTGGTTTTATTAATTTCAGAGTTCACCCTGCTTTGCTTTCTCTAAGAGCTTCTGTATCTTGTTTCTTTTTAGAAAAACTGCATCTTTGTTGGGTATTGTTCTTGTGTTCTTTAATTCAATTTCTTCTCTGATCTATAGTATTTCTTTTTTCAAGTTGTACCAGAACTTTGTGTTCTTTTACATTTTTATTAGTAAACATGAGCTGTAGAGGGGGAGTTCATTGTGACTTTTATATATGTGCTTACAATGTACCTTCATTAGATTTACCCTCTCCATCATAGTAAGAGGATTTTAATTCTTTTCTTATTTTATCATTTTTACATTTATTCACATGTGCATATATTGTTTGGGCCACCTCCCCTCCCCCTATGGTATTTCTTTACCACTGCTAATTTTGGATTTTCTTAGTTCTTTTGTCTTCTTTCTTGAGATGCAGTGATAGGTTATTTATCTGAGATCTTTCTACTTTTCCAATTTAGGCATTTATTGCTATAAACTTTTCTCAAATCTGTGCTTTTTCTGTATCCCCTTGGTTTTTATCAACTCTGCTTTCATTTTCATTTGTTTCAAGAAATTTTAATTCTTTCTTGATATATTCTTTGATTCATTATATATACGAAAGTAAATTATGAGGCCAGCTGTGTTGTCACATTCATCTACATACAGCTTTTGGGAGATTTTGAGAGGTCTGTGCTTATGGAGGCCAAACTGGGCAAAAAATTACGGTACTGGCATCTCAACCAATAACTTAGGCATGGTGAGGTGTACATGACTACCCAGCTCAGGGGAAGGCATAAGTAGGCAGATTGTGCTCCTGGATGATCTAATAAAAATGCAAGGCAGATTTGCACTAAACTAATGCCAAGAGGATTGGGCACTTGGCTCAAAGGAAAGACTGATTACTTGAGGACGTGAGCTCAAATGCCACTACTGTGAAATATAAGTTGATTTTCATGTATTTCCAGAGTTTGTCAAGTTTACATTATTGATTTCTAGAATTGTTATGATGTAGTTACAGTACATGCTGAATATATTTTTCTTTTTAAAATTTTTGAGGCTTATTTTGGGCTTATCACATGTTCCACTCTGGAGAATGTGCCATGTGCTAATGCAAGAAATTTGTATTTGGCCAATGTTAAATGGATTGTTCTGTAGCCATCTATTAGGTCTTTTGATGTAAGGCACAATTTAATTCTGATGTCTTTCACTGATCTTCTTTCTGGGTGATCTGCCACCATTAAAAGTGGGGTGTTAAAGTTGTCAACTATTAATATATTTGAAATTGTCTTTCTGTTCAGGTTATTAATACTTCCTCTCTATATATGGGTACATTGGTCACTTCTGAATATCCATTTGAATAGTTATTTTTCAAAGATTGACTCCTTTCAGTTTGCACAGACAAGCATACATTTCCAGACTAAAATTGTTTTCTTACTACTCTGTCCTACCTATAACAAATGGGGCCTTACACCATGTTATGCACTCACGAACCTTGGGTAGTTTTGGTAAAGGAACACCCTCGGCCACCTGGGATGATACCAAATTGGAACACATCTGAGTGTCCAAGCCACTAGTCCTACATAGTCCTGCTGGTACACTGAGGTCCATAGCTCAGCTGGTAGTGATGCAGGCAAAAGCATAATTCTGTTCTACTGTCGTACAGGTTTCTTTCTGATGTAACAGAAAGATGTCTTCATCTGTTAGCTCTGGCCATGAGACAGTTATGCTGCCTGAGGTTCAGGAACGAGTTGGTGAGATAGTTGCTTGGCCAACAAGACTAGTTCTAAATCAGGTAATGTCTGAATCTTACTGCCACAGAGGCCTTCACAGTCTTGGGAGAAAGACAGAAACTCCCCACACCTTCTCCAAGTCTGAAAATAAAATTGTCAAATTTTGGATCATTCCACCTGTGTAGAAGTCTTTGCCTGTCTAGTGAATCTATGTGTGAAATAGACCTACAGAGTAAATAGTACTTTCAGTTTGTACCAGATGCTTGAATTCCAAGAGAAAGCTCAAGAGGCTGTGTTATAAGCCCTCTTCCCCAGGGGGTGGCATCTTGATATCCCCCGTCCTACTGAAGATAGGAGAGAGAGAGTGGAGGAAGTTTATTTTCCTACTAGCCTAATTAAGTACCAGAGTGTCAGTCTGCAAGTATTGGTCTGGTAGTAGAGCCAACAGTTAGTTTTAGCATGGTGGGATTGGCATTGGAAATCAAGTGTAAGGCTTTTAATTAGTTATCTCAAACCCCCAATAGGGAAGCTCTCTTGTCTATACTGAGCTACCTGGCGTTGTGGTGGGAACTAATGAGGGAAACAGCCTTCTGCCTTCTCAGGCACCGTTTATCCTTATTATAAGAAAGGCAGGGTCTATAGTTTTTCACTTGACTTCCTTATCTCCTGTACTAGTAGTTTGGTTCATGAATAGCTATTAAATTTTATAGGTCTTTGGGGGAAATCTGCCCAGGCTCTTTGTCAGTTGCCATTTTGTGCCAACTTTGAGTGTTCACCATTAAACAAAACATTGTCTTAGTCAGTTTGAACTGACACATACATCATGAACATCATGATGTTCGTGATGACACATACATCATGAACTAGTTGACTTGAACAATAAAAGTTTATTTTTTCACATGTGTGGCACAAAGACAACCAAGTTTGAATCACCAACCATTTAGTGTCTTGTGAGGACCTGTTTCACAAATTGGGTACTGTGGTCTTTTTGGTGAGTTGACAAATATTGTAGAAAGAATATAGCTCTCAATCTCTCTCTCTCTCTCTCTCTCTCTCTCTCTCTCTCTCTGTCTCAGCCCCCTCTCTTCCTTCCTTTCTCCCTCCCTTCCTCAAGAGATCAGACAGAATGGGCCACTGGAATGATAGAAGTGGGTGGGATCTAATCATAAAACTTTGAACTACACAACTACACGTCAACAAATATTTTTTTCTGGATTTTATATACCTGGTGTTCATTCACAGCCTCATCATATCTATTTAAGAAATTTCAATTCAAGGAAATTTTCCTAACAATGCATAGTTTGGGAAAGAAAGCACTGTTCAAATGTTTCTAAATGTTCATGTGCTACATATCATAAAATATGTATGCCAGCTGTGTTTGCAATGTTCCCTCACTGAGAAAAATACACAAAAGAATCAACTAAGATAGAAAATGTTATTTTGGTCACAGTTTTAGGCTATAACTTATGGTTATATGACTTTTGTTTTGGGGTTCTGTGGTCATGGGGTCATCACGGTAGGAGCATATGTCAAAGGAAGCCGTTCACTTCATGCCATCAAGGAAGAAAAGAAAGACATAATGGGATGAGTGCACTGAATATCCCTGGAAGGGATCACTTCCAATGATCTAATGTCCTCCCTACTGAGTCCCAAGTTTTTCATGTTTCATTCCTTCCCAGTAGCACCACGAACTGTGGATAAAACGTGTAATGAATTGGAATTGTAAAATCATGTTATATGTAAATTATAACAGCATCCAATAAATTATTTGGATTTCTAATATAGAAATTAGGTTTCTAAATTATCAAATTCTCAGAAATATTGGACTGATTGGAGCATTTAGGGAAATGTCTGAGTAGTTACCAAAACATATCTGAATTTCCTCAGATGCCTCACTCTGCAGTGAACATTGTGGTGCTGGATTCAGGCAATTCCCTCAAGAGAGAAGATCTACCTCTTGCTATGATAGCACCCCTTGTCCAGAGAATGAGATTTCTAGTGGGACAGGTAAGTGTATTTGTTATGGAGAAATTTCTCACCTCTCTATACTCTTTTTTAATTCCCCTTAGAAACAGGGAAAAATGTGTAAGAAGATCAAGGAGAAAAAAGCCTTTTTAATTGAAATTACTAATTTCAATCTACAATCATAATATTGCCCTTTGAAAAACCACAACCCACTAGGTGCATGCTATAATCCCACCTACTCTAGAGGAGGATATCAGGGGTATTTCAATTTGAGGCCAGTCCAATTAGTCTCAACCAATTAGTCAACTATAGTGATGTACATCTGTATTCACAGATCTGTAGGAAGACATACATAGGAGTGTTCCAGTCTGAGGTCAGCACTGGGTAAAAACATAGACCCTACTTGCAAAAGATAATGCCAAATAGAGCTGGAGGGATGGCTCAATAGATAGTGTACCTGCCTAGCAAGTGTGAGACAGTAAGTTCAAAGCCCAGTGCTGTCAAAATAGAAGGAAAAATACAACCAGTGGGTCTTGAATGGCATATTTGATTTGGTGTTATAGACCACTGCATGCATTACTATAACAAGAAAACTGCTTCATCACTTCTCATTGCCTGTTTCATATGTATAATTGCATATAAAACAAAATATTGTTGAGAACCAAGTCTGCAAGTTCTTTGAAAATACATCTAGATCACAGTGAAGACATGGAGCTTCCATAGACTTACTTTCCTAGTACCCATAATTGTTCTTGACACAGATCAACATTTCTGTGTTGTTTGTTTAAACAAGTACCTATATCTGTGCTGTACAGCATTCTTTTAAAGTTTTTGTTAATTTTTTGGATTATTTCTTTTTCATTTATTTATTTTCCATTTCCATCTATGCAAATAATGTACATGGATCATAATTACTCCCTCTATTACTCTTTCTTATCCACACCTTGGTGTATAAGAATGAGTACTGGTATTAGATTTTCTTCTAATGTGTCTAGTTACTACTTTATCATCCTTTTTTTTTATTGTTGTACAGAAAGTGTATTGTGATATTTATAAAAGTTCTTACACTATATTATAGTTGAATTAACTCTTTTCATCATTCTCCTTTTAAAGTTATTTCTTATTTTTCACTATTTCCCATGTGAGTAGGTGAGACAACATGTACTCAAGGTGATGTCATAGTAGTGAACTATATACATATACATATATATATATATATATATATATATATATATATATATATACACATACACACACACAGAGACACACACACACAGAGACATATGGAGGAAAAGTAAGCTGTATTACCTACAATTTTGGACTAATGCAGTTATGCACAGAGGCATGAACATTAATAATGATAGATGAAAGGAATAAATTGTTGTTAGGATTAGTAGAAATTACAAAAATGGGACATTCATAATCATATAAAAGTCATGGTAGCTAATAAAAGAGGTTCAATCTGACTGAAATAGTCAGAACAAGAGAATGATATCTTGGATATCATATTAAAAATAGAAACAAACCAGTATTGCTCATTGCTGGATGTCATAATCACCACGGGGTTACTATGTAGATTTATGATAGTAAATGTCAACAGAATCACTTCTGTCAGGGTTTTCTAGTTTGTCATTCATTTCAGAGCATACTTTTATATTTTCAATTCCATTTGGAAAGAAAGTTATACTGACAATATAGTACAGAATACAGATAATATGAGCAAATATTCAGTATGAACATTAGGTTTGTGATAAATTCATACCCATACCCCATGTGCACATATAAAGAACACTGCACTCACACATATCAAATATTTATTGTTGGATAAAGGATATTTTAAAACCCAGATATCACTAGAAATTAAAATATGAATAAAATTATGTGGATTAAAATTAAAATACTTCTTAGATAACAATGAAAAACCTTACATTTTCACATATTTTATTAGATATATTTCAATGAAAAATTCCTGAAATTCTGTGCATGAAACATTTTGACTAACTAGTAAATGAACAGCAAAATAAACACAAATACATCAGAAAATTAATATGACAGGAATTAAGAAAATAAAAACAAAGGAAATAAGTAAATCAAAAGTGAATTTTCCTAAAAATAAATTTGGAAAAGTCTCAATCAGAATAATCACCAAGAAAGAGTAAAATTTCAAAAAGGTGATTCTACAGATGTTTTGTCATGAAACTATTCTGTAGCAAAGTTCAAATTAATACATTTAAAACAGAGATAAATGTCACTAATTTTCAGTAGTTGAAGTCAACAACTTTGAAAAGGTAGAATTTTTAAAATGGCTAAATCCACAATAAGAAAGGGACTAAGGTAGAATGAATAAAATTTGTAGATGGAGCAATTGTGTTTATAACACACACACACACACACACACACACACATATATATATACATATATATATATATATATGGAAATATCACAAAGAAATTCCCTGTGTAGCTACCTTTGTCTTAAATAAGGAAAAATGTCATTTTTTTCTTTTTTCTTCTATGAAATCAGAGAACAGGAGGGCAGAGCAGGTCCTGCCTCAAGGTTTGGTACCAGTGGGAGAGGGCAGGTGGTGGGGAAAGAGTGTGGTAGGGTAAATATGGTGCAAATACTGTGTTCACAAGTATGTAAATGCAAAACTGATTCCTGTTGAAACTATTCCAGGAATGGGGGAATAAAGCAGAGTGGTGGAAAGGGGTTAATTCAAGTATGATATGTTTGATACATTGTGAGAACTTTTATAAACGTCACAGTGTACCTCCAACATGCACAACAATACAAAAAAGTCACGGGTGTAGATCTCTTGCAAAGAACGCCTAAGGCCCTTTTTCAATACCCAGCACTTCCCAATAAATCTCCATGTACCATGTGTAATTTTTATGCTCAATGACTGCAAAGGTGAAACTTATTTAAATTTCAAGAATGTAGTAAAACTCTTTCTCCAACTGCTTTAGAGAATAGGAAAAAATGGGCAAATCCACTTTATTTTGAGGGAATAGCTAAAGTCAACTTCCCATATTTGAGAATTACATTACTAAAAAAACTTTATAGATCATTTTTCTTCTTGAATTAAACTCACATTTGCTGTTTCAAATCAAAATATTTAAGGAGTCTTTAAAATAACCAAATTTGGAACTTATAATATAATTTAAAACACTGGTTTCTGCAAAAAGAGAAATAATAGTACACCTAATTGAAGTGAAATATACACTTAAATTTTGTTCTCATTCATGACTTACAAGTTAGTAAAAACAAACAAATTTCAGAATAGATGTGAATTCTTCTAATACCACAAACAGGATTTACGTACTTCCAAAGCAAGGATCAAATGCTGATGGTTAACACTGAAGCAGTGGTGAGTGAGTCAGTTCTGCAACTTGTGCCACGTTATGCTGAGCTCCAGTCGTGATGATTTTGTCAGTAAAATGAACAGAATGATGTATTTTGTACAGAAGGAAGAAACAAGACTGACATTTTCATCAGATAATATTATGATAATATAAAAGCCAAGTAAAGTGTTAATCATTGAGTTAACTAGTGACTGGATATGAGCTTATGTGCAAAAATTCATTTTTCAACATATCAGGGATAAGCCCCTCTTAAATGAATAACTAAACCATGACATTCACTGAAACATTTTAATGTTTGTAATTAATATTCATTAATATTACAAACAAATTATTTTGGAATTATCACAGATTCATACAGTGTGCTATTCACACGTTCACCCCTTCCATTATGTTCCCTCCCCCCTCTCTTTTCTGATAGGATTTTGTGGGGATCAGTATGCAGTCTTCACAATCATACATGTAATATACTTTGAGCCTCTTCACCTTCCAATATTGTCTCTTATCCCTCCTCCATTCCAATATTCCACCATCATAGACATATTTTAATTCATGACTCATCATTATTCATTATCATCATTTTTTTCCTAAATTCCATATTTCAGGTGGCTGTAGATGCAGTGATTTATGTCTAGGTCTTCTATCATCTTTCATTGGTCTTTGTGTCTGCCTTGTGCCAGTACCATGCTGTTTTTATTGCAATGGCTCTGTAGTATAGTTTGAAGTCAGGTAGTGTGATAGCTCCAGAGATACTCTTTTGGCTCATCATTGTTGGCTATTTGTGGTATTTTGTGATTCATATGAACTTTGTGGTTGATTTTTCAATCTCTGTGAAGAATTTAAGTTGACTTTTCATGGGCATAGCTTAAGCATATAGATTCCTTTTTGGTACCATATATTTTAACAATTTTGTTCCTGCTAATCCATAAGCATGGGAATTCTTGCATTCTTTTGTCCTCTTTAATTTCTTTCTTCATTGGTTCATAGTTTTCATTGTATAGGTCTTTCACTTCCTTCACTATCTTTTTCTGTGTAATTAAGATTGTGCTCCTGATTTCTTCTATAATCTGCTCATTGTCACCATATAGAAAAACTACTGACATTTGATTTTGTATCCTGCTACTTTGCTACAGTGTTAATGGTTTATAATGTCTAAGTGATTTTTGTGTGGTTTTTTAGCATCTTTTAGTTATAGGATGATATTTTCTGTAAATAGGAAATAGAACATAGATTACCCAACAAAGAAATCATAATTGAAGGAAAAATAAAAAAACTTCCATGATAAACACAAGTGAATGCAGTTTATGACCAATGAATCAGCACTTCAGAAGATACTCAAAGACGTCTTATGTACAGAAAATAAAGATAAAAATAGCCAGGAAAGGATGGGAATAAATAAATCTCATGAGATGAGCTGATGAGCAATTGTAGAGTAGGAAGGAATCAATTAGGTCGGTGTTGGAGGCTCATGACTGTAATCCTACCTACATCAGGAAGATTGTGGTTCCAAGACACACAGGGTAAATACTTCACAAGATCTTACCTTACCCATCACAAAAAAGGGCTGGAGAGTGACTCGTGCAGTAGGCCCTGAATTCAAACCTCAGTACTACAAAAAAAAAAAAAAGAAAAGAAAAGAACCATTTGTGTACACACATCCACACATACACATGCAATAAGGTGGCATGAATTTCCACATACCACTCACTATCGTTACAGATGTTAATGGTCTCAGCTCCCCTATCAAAAGTCATAGATTGGCTGGCTGGATTAAAAAATCTATATGCAATTATATGTTGCCTACAAGAAACATGTCACACTGACAAAAAAAAATTGGCTTTGGGTGAAAGGGAGAAAAAGTTTTTCTGGACAACTGACCCCCAAAACAAGGAGGAGTAGCTATACGTATATTTCATACACTAGACACTGCTACTCAGTGCATGGCACCAGAAGGCAGGCATTCCCAAACGGCAGAGGCCAGCATTTCCCACCATGCCTGCCTACAAGACAGCCTGACTTCTCCTTTCTAAGAGCTAAAATCCCTGCTCCTCCACTAAATGGCAATCTGCAATTCTGCAGCTGCCAGGACATCTGCCTCCCAAGGTACACAGAGGCCCAGCACTTCAGAATGGACATCCATGCAGGAGAGTCCTATCTCTCCTGTCCAAGACCTGGAATCTCAGCTCCTCCACTGAAGGCCAGTCCACTACTTTACAGGTGCCAGGAGGACTGCCTCCCACAGTGCAAAGAGAAGCAGTACTCCTCCATCAAAAAGCAGGAACCACAGTTGCCTCACTGCGGGGATAAAAGAGCCATTATGCACCACGACAAGAACACTGCAAGGGATAACGTTTACAGGATACTCCTGTCTGGGGAAAACTGCTGGAAATGCAGAAGAAAACATCCAAAACCTCAACCACAGGGACAGAAGGGATTAAAACCTTAACCAACAATAAATTCCGATGTGTAAATTTCAATGCAAAATGAAATACCACAACTGCTCTCCCTCAAAAGCCAACTCCTCCACCAAGGATCTAAACAAAAGTGTAGAGGAAGAGATATCGAATAATGAATTCCAAAAAACAATAGTAAAACTGAGTAATGAGCTTAGTGAGGAAACTCAAAAGTTCGTATCTGACCTCAAAGAGGCTGGAACAAAGAATTAAATGAACTCAAGAAGAATACAAACAAAACAGGTGAAGGATACGCAGGATATGAAAGAATAAATCAATGAAGATAGGAAAACCCTGAAAAATAATCAATCTGGAATAAACAACTCATTACCCCAAATAAAAATCTCAATGAAAAGCATAGCAAACAAGTGGAGCAAGTTGAAAACAGAGCATCAGGAACATAAGATAAAATACAGCAAATAGACCAAACAGTAAAAGATCACAAGAGAATGCTAAGAAAATAAAAATGGAACATGTAAGACTCTGGGAAACCAGACTATCTAGAGAGTATTTCATCCAGAAGCTACACAATACACAATTCCTTTCAGCAGCATGTTTAACTTGTTCCCAAATAGTTCATATTTTAAAACAAAAATCAAGTCTTAACAATTAAAAGAAAATTGATCTATCCCAGATTATTTTGTCTGACCACAATGGAATAAAAGTAGAAATCAAGATCAAAAGAAAACACATAAAATATTCCAACATATGGAGACTGAACAATACACCACTGAATGGCCAAAGGGTCTTAAAGAAGTAAAGGGTATGGGATGTAAACAATTCCCCTGAATCTAATAAAAGGAAAAAACATCTACAAGAACCTTTGGTATATAGCAATGACAGTGCTGAAAAAATATTTACATAGAGACTATTTTAAAAAAACAGAGATGTCAAACTAATAAACAACTGATGGATCTCATAAAAACAAGGACAAGTCATACCCAAAACAAGTAGTTTGGGGAAAAAATATATGAATAGAAATTAATGAAATAGAGAATAAAAAATACAAGATGAAATGAAACTAAGATTTGGTTTTTTGAAAAGATAGATAATGATGATAAACCTCACAGTCAAAATAATTAAAAAAGAACTAAGGAGAGGACACAAATCAATAAAATTAGAGAGTGAAAAGGGAGATTTTGAAACAAATAGCAATGAAGTCCAATGGATCATCAAGGAATTTTGAAAGCTTCTATTCTAATATATTGGAAAATCTGGACAAATCAATAAATTTTTTGACATGGATATGTCCTACCAAAGTAGAAAAAGAGCATGCAGAACACATAAAAAGATCTATAATAGCAATGAGATTAAAGAAGTAATAAAGAATCTCCCAACAAGGAACACTGAAACTGCACGCGGAGTCACTGCTTAAATTTACAGTGTCTTTCAATAAGAAGACAACAATTCTCCAAACTATCCCTTAAAATAGAAAGGAAAGAAACATCACCAACTCATCCCATGAACTCAGCAATATGCAGATAGCATAAACTCATAAGGCAACAACCAAAACAGAAAACTATGAAAAATTTCATTGGTGAATATAGATGCAAAATTTCTCCATAAAATACTTGCAATCAAAATTTGATAATACACTAATAAGTTTGTACATGATTAATTAGGTTTCATTCCAGGGATACAAGCATGGTCCGACATATACTAATCAGTGGATGTAATGCAGAACGTAAACGTAATCAATGACAAAATTATTAAAGGATTTTCTAAAAAGATATAGAAAAATCCTTTCACAAAATTCGATATCCTTTTTGATACAATCTCTAAAGAAACAGGGAATAGAAAGAATGTAACTCAACAAAGGATGCATATGATGAAATCATAGTCACTACTCTGATAAAATAGTGAAAAATTGAAATCATTTCCTCTAAAGTCAGGAACAAGACAGGAATTCCCCTATGTTCATGCTTATTCAATAGAGCAATGGAATTCTTAGTGAGAGCATAAGGCAAGAGAATGAAATGAAATACAGAAGGAATACAGCCCTGCAAGAATATAATATGATCTTATAATAAAAGACCCTAAAAAAGCCACCAAAAAATTCCTAGAACTAATAAACACTGTTGTAAAAGTAGCAGGATATAAAATTAGCTTACACAACTCAGTATCATTTCTAGATATCAAAAATGAGTAGGCTGCGATAGAAATAGGTAAAATAATTTCATCCAGAATAGTCTCAAAAACTAAAATACTAAGGAATAACTGTAACTAAGGGAGTGGAAGAGCTAGATAAAGAAAACTATAAAAACTTGAAGCAAGAAATTAAAGAGAATAGAAGATAGAATGACTGCCTATGCTCACGAACAGGCAGAATTAATATTGTGATAATGGTTATTCTGCCAAATCCAATGAACAGATTCATGAAATCCTCATCAAAACCCTAATGGCATTCTTCATAGGTATAGAAAAGTCAATGCTAAAATTCATATGAAGGCACAAAAGACCCTGAGTAGTCAAAGAAATCCTGACCACAAAGGGCAACCATTGGAAGTGTCACAATACTGAACTTCAAATATTCTATACATGAAAACAACATGGCACTGGCACAAAAACTATTATGAAGACAAACGCAACAAAATAGAAGGCCCAAAATTAATCTGCCACAGCTTCAATCATTTGAGTTTTGACAAACTATTCAAAAACATATATTGTGGAAAACATGGCCCTTTAAACAAATGGTGCTGGTAAAACAGATTTTCTACAGGCAAAAACTGAATCCAAACACCTGTCTTTCACTGTGTAGGAAAATAAATTTGAAATGGATAAAATATCTTAAAGTAAGACCTGAAAATTTTAAACACTTTCAGTAGAGTGCAAACACTTGAAGACATAGATGTAGCCAGTGGTTTCCTAGTAGGACTCCAGTTGCTATGGAAATAAGAACAAGATTTGACAAATGGGATTGACTCAGACCAAAACTTTCTGCATATAAAAGGAACCTATTACCAACATTAAGAGAAGCTGCAGATGGGAAATTTTTTCAGCTATTCATTAAATAAAGGTTTGTTATCTAGGATACAAAAAGTGCTCAAAACTCAAAGACAAAAATTACAATCCAAATAAAAAATAGTTCTCAGAAGAGGATCAAATGGAATATAAACACATGGAGAAATGTTAAACATCTGTAACCATGAAGAAAATGAAATGTAAAACCAAGGGATTCCTTTTCACCTCAGTCACAATGGCTATATTGAAGACAAACAGCAAATGCTGGCAAAGACGTTAATGGGATTGAAAAGTACTGTAACCTCTATGAACTCATCTAAAAGCTAAAAATAGACTGGTATACCACTCGGGCATAAATCTGAAGGAATATAAATCAGAACACATAGAGACTCATGCACATTCGTATTTATCACAGCACTATTCACAATATCCAAAATATGCAATCAGCCCCAATCCCCAACAACTGATGAACAGATAAAGAAAATGTAATTATACACAATCTTTCAATCATATATAAGAACAGAATTATGTCATTTTCAGAAAAAAATAGATTACCTGGAGATCACCATATTAAGTGAAATAAACAAAGCTCAAAAAAAACAGATATTGCATATTTCACTCATGTTACGAATCTACACCTAAAATGTTAATATTAACATTTACAATGTAACATGAGTGTTAAAAGGGACTGTATAGGAGCAAATCAAATCAGCAGGATGGAGAGGGGAAAGGAGAGGCTACTGGAGGGCGAAGTAGTTCAAGATATATATATATAAGACACCATAATGAAACCCACTGAATACACTTTGACAAAGATGGAGGGAGGATGGAAGGGCTAAAGTGAATAAAAGTTCACATATACTTCACATACCTATGAAGTATTCACAATGAGATTCCCTTGCACATAATGATATCTAAAAAAAGGAAAATCACAATAAAATACATAAAAAAGAAATGAAATGTGTTATGTATACACAATGGACTATTATTCAGTCACAAGAAATTAGGTCCTGTCATTTTCAACAAAATGGATGAACATAAGGATTCCCTGTTAAATGATATAAGCCAGACACAGCATGACAAGTACTGTATGTTCTCTTTTTCATGCATACACAATGCACACATGAAACACACACACACCTAGACTGGAGAGTGGAATAGTGATTATCAAGGAGTGAAAATGGAGCTACAGAGAGGGAAGGAGACTGAGAAACAGAGAATTGGTAATATCAATGCATGCTGTATGCATATATGAAAATATAAAAATGAAACAAATTCACCTATACAATTAGTATATATTCATGAAATAAACATAAATTTATGGGATAAAGTTGAAAATTCAATTGAATTTGTGTAATAGATTGTTAGTTACTTTTTTGATAAGGAAATTCGAGAAAGGCAATTGCAAGTCATTCTCTGTTAAGTTAAATCCACATACCGTATTCAGAAGTAAATTCAGATATGATTTATATATGTTACATTCTGATCAAAATTGGTTAATTCAAAGGAAAACAAATACACTGCTCCCAGAGAAAAGAGAATAATCATAGTAACTTCAAAAATTAGTATAATCAACACTCATTCAATTTATACAAATTATAGCAAAAACAAATCTCCAAAATGAATAAACAATGTATACACATGTAAGTGAATGTAAAAATGATAAAAATAAAAACTATGTTCTCCATACAAAAAATGAGGAGCAGAGAAAAACTTTGATCTGATAAAGTGCATTACACAATACTAAAGCTAACTTCACACTTTATGATGAAATGTCGAAGGTAAAAATGACATAAGAAGTCTCAGTATAACCAATTCTACTAGACATTGTGTTACTGAACCAAGTTCCAGATCCTCACTGCTAGAAAAGGCCAATCATGCAAAGAAACATTGCTGGGTCAAGGGAAATAGATTTATGTGGAAAACCTGCAAACTAAAGAACTGGGAGGCTGTTGTCAACAAAAACCATCTTTTACAGGAGTTGTGGATTCAATGCTTATATAGAGATTCGGAGGAGTATATAGTTTTAGTCTCAGAGAGCACTTGGGTGATCATAAATTCCAGTGGTCTGTTCTTCTGGCATGCAGCTAGTTATATGTAAATGTCACTTGATATTCTGAGTTTTGCCCTCCCATGAAAAATTACTGATTAATAAGGTTAATGAAAAAAAGCCCACAAAAGTATGTGATTTTAACTTAAAAGTCAGTGGAGCTGAATGGTTTATTTATATTTTCTTTCTAATTCAATTACACTGAATGTCCTACCCAATGAATATTGTTGAAAATATAGACAAAATTAATATGGTAATGGAAATGAAGTAACAAGTTTTTACTCATATGAAATTATCACATACATGCAAACTACAAATTAATGTAGCAGCAATTGACTCTAGTGATGGCTGAATCCATTCAGATAAAAAAATTGTCAGTTCTAATTAGTTGAATTGTGTTTTGAAAAAACACTTAAAACCAGGTGTTGTGCTGCATGTCTATGGTTGCAGCTATGTGGGACTTGGAGATGGAAGGATTGCAATGCAAAGCCAGCCTGGGCAAAAATGTCAGTGGTACCCTATCTCATAAAAAGCAGTCCCAGCCTGGGGATGCATGTCTTCATTTCTAGTTACACAGGAGGCAATGATAGAAGGATCAAGGTTCAGTGACTCCTCTGGAAAAAAATAAGACCTGTCTTCAAAAGAAAACAGATCAAAAAGGGATAGAGTTGTGCCTCCAGTGGTTGAGTGCTTGCCAAGAAAACACAAGGCATTAAGTTCAAAGCACAGAACCACCAAATGACACTTAAAAGAGGACACTTGCTGTGTAAAATTGTAAAACACATAGAAATAATTTTAATAAAATTTGAATGAGTTCTCATTAATTTATAGTATATTATTTAGAAAAAGACTACTTGTGGGAAATAAGTGGACAAATAAAACTGTTGTTGCTGAAAAGACTCAGTTTTTTGAAGATGCCCTAACTCTTCAATGTGATCTGCAGACTTAGTGCAACTGCAATGAAAATTCCAGCATGTTCTGTGATGGAAATAGCTACTTACTAGATTGGAAGTCAACATCCAATTATAACGCATATTGCGTTTCCATTTCTTTGTAATTTGGCAAATTATCTTGGAGAAAGTGGTTTTTCAATTAGCACTGACCCCTTGAATGAATTAACACAGGACATGGGTCAGAAGGGCATAATTGAGCAATACAGGAGATTCTTTGTGTTTTACAAAAATACATGTGTAGAAACATAATCCCCAAGCTGACTTATTATATATTATGGGAATTTGTTTATGGTCATTAGTTCATGCTCACATAAACAAATTTGTGTGAGCTTGTTTGTTCAATCCTTGAGTACAAGCCGTTTTGGCAACATCATTTCAACTCATACACAGTACCAGAAACTGAATCAGTTAACACCTTGCTCTTGAACTTCCTCCCAGTACACAAAACATTGAGTAATAAATGTATATTTTACCCCATACCAAGGCCTATGCACCTTACTGTAACCTCCTGAGTATTCTACATAAGTCATTTGGGTTTGTTGGGACATGAAAATAATTATCTCATCAAATTACAAAATGAGCAAAGAGAACACTAGCTTTCCTGACACAAAGACAAATACTATAGGCAATATTATTTGGCAAACATTTCCTTTTTTTTTTGAAAAATAAACATTTTATTGTATTGCGAGAGCACACAAGGGAGGGGTGAGGATAGGCAAGACACCTAAAAAACTAGCTAGCATTTTTTGCCCTTAACGCAGAGAAACTAAAGCAGATACCTTAAAAGCAACTGAGGCCAATAGGAAAAGGGGACAAGGAACTAGAGAAAAGGTTAGATCAAAAAGAATTAACCTAGAAGGTAACACACACACACAGGAAATCAATGTGTGTCAATGCCCTGTATAGCTATCCTTATCTCAACCAGCAAAAACCCTTGTTCCTTCCTATTATTGCTTATACTCTCTCTACAACAAAATTAGAAATAAGGGCAAAACATTTCCTATACAACATTATTTTATTTCCTGCCTACAAGGCTAAAGATGGGAATTTTGGCTAAGCTTGTTCAGTTTACTTATTTGAGGGGAACTTATTGAACCAGGACTGAAGACAGTGCTTTTTTTGACAGATATTGGTCAATGAGTGAAGGGTCTGGATCATCACTATGCCCACAGTGAGTGAAAAAGCTGTGTCCAAAAAGCCACAATGTTTCTGCTCATGAAGAAACACTGGGGAAGACTGGTCTGCATCACCCTGGGCTTCCCTGTCCTCACAGCTTTGTTCTTGGTGTCTGCATAAAACACCAGGATACTCTCATTGTTAAGTACAATAACTGTTCTCTTAGCTATATTCTACTCATCTCCCTCGCCTTCCATTTTTCCCTGCTCCTTTCTCTGCACTGAGTCATTGTGTAGCCACCTGTATCATTCAGCATACCACATTTGGAGTTGAGTTGAGTTGAACACTGGCAATGGTTTTCTTTCATTCTTCTGGTTGCCTCTTCCATCTTTATTGTTTCATTGACTGTGTAGTAACATTTTTATATATTCCTATTTGTCAATTCTTGCTATTATTTCATGAACATTTGGATTCCTATTCAGGAAATCTTAGTTTATCCCAATAACTTGAAGTGTTATCCCCATATTTTCCCTTAGTTGTTTCAATGTATGGGACCATGGATCACCAACCTCTTAATACATGGTAACTACTTCTGCTTTGAAATGCTACTTTTGTTGCTCTCTAAGTTCTCCTGCACACAAATAATTGGTTCTAAAAACATCAATTCACTGCTGTTTTTATTTTTTTATTTTAAGTTTTCATTTGACAATACAAGAGTGAACAGAGTTTATTTATTGAGATGAAAATTGAGGTGCAAAATTATACTTAATTGAGGAAATTAGTTATATTTGAACAATTACAAAGTTGTATAACTGTCCTTTCTATCTAGAAAAAACATATTTTTCAATCCAATGTCAAGCTCCTTACTCATTAAGCAGCTATTCCTTAGTCCTCCTTTCCCATGACTGTGAACCCACCAGTGGGTTTTCTGTTTCAATGAACTTAAGTATTCTGGATTTCCTGTAAATAATGGTACAAAATATGATACTTATTTTATGTAGCTTCTTTCACTTAGCTTAGTTTTCAAGGTTTATCCACATTGTAATAGATATTCTTCATTCATTTCCATTTCCTAAATTTTTCAATACCAAATATTTCCACTTATATAAGACATTAAAATGTGGGACCTTTATAAGGCAATCTTGTCATGAAAACAAATAAAAGATAAACCTTACTGGAAGTCAAAAAATAAAATTAATATTGTTCATTATAAGAATAAACACAATTCATAGCTTCTTGGGGCATAAATTATTGAGTAAACAGTAATTTATTGAGAAAAGAAAAAAAACGCTTTCATGCATATGCCAGATGAATAAGAATATGAAACAATAGCTTTGTTTCCATAATCATAAAGAAGATGGATTATATTCATTGGAAATAATTATCTACATGGATTTATCATTTTTGCTGTTTCCAGGAAGAAAGAAGGAAAACAGACTGAGCGCTTCCAATTTTCTAATTTGAAGAACTGAGTCTAACAGTAAAACAATGAACTAGACAGATGGTTACTGAAATTCCCTTCAGTTATGGTTCAGTGTGGGAAATGTGTATTAGTATTTTACCATTGGGAAAGATCATTATTTCAAAAAAAAAAAAAAAAGTTGCTGTCCCAGTTTATGAAATCCACTTTGGGGTGTCTTTAGCCCATAATAAATCTGTATCTCTCTGAACAGAGACATATTTATTTCTGTCTTCCCAAACATATTTATCTTGGCTGTTATTCTTAGGCTTTTGCTGAAGCACCAAGACATTTCCTTTGTGAAGAAAAATATTAAATTTTCAGCTTCATACTCTTTATCTCCATAACCTTGGTTCCTCTGCTCCTTAGTCTTCACATGACCTGACAACAAAACCACCTATCAGAGAGCAGTGAAGCCAAGTTTCTGATGTTTTCATGGTGGTATTTTTTACAGTTCTGAATCATACATTTCCCCCATATCTTCCTTTCCAAGTAACTGAAGGGAAGACCATTGTTCCAGTGGAGGTCTTCTGCATCTTGGGCTGCCTTTCAAAGCTCTTAGAATGTGGCTTTGCCAACAAGTGCCATATTAAGTTCAGGTAAGATAGCTCTGCATTGGTTCAGATGTAAAACATGTTCTGGGTGCAATAAATCTTACATTTTAATTCATATGCTTCATAAAATAGAAGATCCAAATATGAACCCACTATTAATGATAGTTAAATATTGCATCATGAGATGTACCTTGAATAATAAGCATATCTTACTTTCTTCTCTGATGTTCTTAGAGTCATCACCACCTACATCCATAAATATTTCAAATTTCCTATTCATACTTGATTTTTTGTGTCTTCCTGTTACATATATTTAATTTTGCTGTTCTTGTTAAGGAAAAGATCCTTTCCTTTAATGCACATCTGGTTATCCAATGATCGAAAAATTGTATAGAATATCCACCATGTTTCTGTCTATTGAAAATGTCAAGTAGAATTTCACATTCTGTAAGGAAGAATAGCAAATAAGGCTCATTGATTAATGCAAGTTCTGTTATTACAGGGCACACTTTGCCAAAAAACACTGTATCTCTTTTAGCTACACTCCTTTCAGAAAGATATCCAATGTAATAGTACTCCTGGGGACACGACACAGTAATTATGAATCAGAATGGAAAACTGCATCCACAAAATGACATTTAGAATTTTTGAAATTTTCTAGAATGTCTTCATCTTAAAATGAATGTAGAAAAAATTTCCCCATATGTTCCACATAGTCAACAATTGCCTGTTTCTAAGAACATGATAGAGTTACCCACAAAACTAGAAAGGTGGATTGGGCCTAATGAAAATTCTTTGAGTTACCCATAAACAGCCATTGTTTTAGTTTATGCTTCTTCTTAGTATAAAAAAAAAAGACATTTACAACTCACCTTGCAGCTTTAAACTTTTTGTTACTGACATTTTTTGTTATGGTTGATATCATTGTGTTGATATTTGCAATTTATCTCTAAGACAGGTCCTTGCTAATATACCCCAGGCTATCCCACAGTCAGGTGTGCAGCCAATACTGGCCATGAACACAAGTTTTTCCTGGGGCTGGGCATGGTGACTTATCCAAGTAATCACAGTTATTTGGGAGGTACAGATAAGAGGATCATGGTTTAAGGCTACAGTGGATGAAAATGTTAGCAAGACGTTATCTCAAAGAACAAGATAGGCATAGTGGTATACACCTGTTACCCCACTTAGGTAAGAGGTGAAAAAACACAAGAGCCTTCTGAAGAATTACTAAAGCAAAAAGATTAGGAGCATGGCTCTAGTGATAAATTACCTTTGGTTGTAGGGACCTCAGTCATGGACCTTGCTATGAGGATTTTTCATGAACCTTTCCCTCCTTTTGAATAGTTCAAACACACCCACTTCCAAAAATTGAGAAGAAAATATGTGAAATGAATGATACCTAATCCAATTTGCAACAGAGCACTCATTCCTATCTGAAACCTCATGAACAGTCTATACTTGCCAAATTTCTATTAGCATATTGGTCTTCTGAGCTCCCACCTGAATTGACTAGTAAGCCAAGCTAAGGAGGACAAATATTGCAAGCTTTTGCTTATTTCAATTTAAAAGATGTTTACAATATGATATGATTATAAAAGGAGGACTGTTTGGTGGTGACAAAGAGGTAGGTGGAGGGAGAAAGATGAGGCAGATAGGATGTGAACAATATAGAAGTACACGAGAGGCAGATAGGATGTGAACAATATAGAAGTACACTATATGTATTTATGAAAATAATATATTGAATCTCATTAAAACTATTAAAAAGAGGGGGAAGAAGGAGGAGATTAAGAAAGAGTATTCCAAATAAGGCAATTTTAATCAAAGTAAGTTTTCAGTATCACAATGAAACCTCTTATGCAATTAACATTCTCATAAAAAAGAAAAAATCTATTGATGCTCAGGCAATGCAGTTTAATTTTATTTTAAAATTTTACCATTAATAGTAAAAGGGAGTTGCATTATGAAAATTTCATACATGCATACAGTGTATTTTGAACATCTTTATCTCTTTCATTATATTTCCTTACCTTCCCCCTTTTCAATGGTATTGTTGGTTTATTTGTATATTATCATCATACATGTAAAATACTTAGGAATTTCTTCACTTATCAATAACCTCTCTTACTTCCCCCTGCCCCAAAATTCCCCCCATAGTTATCATTTTATAATCATGTCATATTATTATCATTACTATTACCCTATTTTAGACCTAGATTCCACATATAAAGGAAAATATGTGATGGTTTTCTTTTGAACCTCACTTATTTCTCTCAAAATGACGATCTTCAGTTTCATCCAGTTTTCTGCAAATGACAACATTTTTATTCTTACTTATGGCTGAATTTTATTCCATTGCACATGTGTACCACATTTTCTTCTGTCCATCGATCGGTCGATGGGCATCTAGGGAGATTCTCCAGCATGGCTATTTTATATAATGTTACAATGAACACGGATGAGCAGGGTTCTCCCTTTAATGTTGACTTACACTCCTTTGTGTATGCTTTAGATATATCCTTCAGATACAAAGCATGACCATAAAGTAATTCTAGATTTTTGATGAACCTCCAAACTGATTTCCATAGAGGTTTTACTAGTGTACATTCCCACCAACAGTGGAAGAGGGATATGCTTTTTCGTCCCTGCCATTTACTGTTTGTTTTTTATATTTTATGGGTTTTTTTATTATTGTTGTTGTACCAGGGGTACACTGTGATAGTCACAGAAGTTCTCACAATACATCCTAGTTGGGATTAACCTCTTGGTCATTCTCCTTTATCACCCCTTCCCCTAGTCTTGGAATAGTTTCAACATGTCTCATTTTCTATTTTCCCACATGAATACATAATATTTCCACTACATTCGGCCTCCTTCACAAGTTCGTCGTATCTTCCCCCTTCCCACTGGTACCCACCACCACATAACAGTCTATTTTACTGTACTGTTCTGGGTTTTTGGAAAAAACATCCTTTTTGTTGGTTTAACATAGCTCTTCATGGAGTTTCCTTGCAACATTCCATGTGTCTATATATATTATATCTTGAATTCATTCATACCCTCTATTTTTCTCCTTTCTACCTTAGTCTCCTTCTTATGGTGATTTTAACAGGCTTAAAAATTCTATCTTGATTCTTATGCAGAAAGTACATCACCAACAGTTCCTTCTTTCACCCTCCCTCTCCCATTAATGGCTTTCCCTTAACATAGACTATTTCTCATAATATTGCTTATATTTGCATTGTGTCTATCTCCCGTATATGAATGAAAACGTGAACTTTGTCTTTCTGGGCCTGGCTTACTTCAATTAACATGATGTCCTCCAATTGCATCCATTTACCTTCAAACCACATGGTTGCATTCTTCTTTATAGATGAATAAAACTCCACCACACACACACACACACACACACACACACACACACGTATGTGTATAGGTCACATTTTCTTAATCCATTCACCTTTTGTAGGGCATCTGGTTGATTCTATAGCTTCTATAGCTTGTAACAGTGTGAGCAGTGCTGCAATAAACATTGGTGTGCATATGTCTTTACTGTTTCTTGACCTTACATTGCTTCATGTGTATCCCTAGCACTGATATTGCTGGTTCATATGGCAGTTCTATTTTTAGATTTTTGAGTTGCCTCAATAGTGTTTCCCATAAGGGTTGTACTAATTTATATTCCCCCCAAGCAGTGGCAGTGTATGGGGGTTCCTTTTCCCACAAGTCTTCACAAAGATTAGTTGTTGTTTTTGTTGCTGATGGTAGCCATTTAAACAGGAGTAGGTGGAATCTTAACATGGTTTTGATTTGCATTTCCTTTATGGGCAGGGATGTTGAACATTTCTTTAGGTGGTTTGTAGCCACTTGGGCTTCTTCCTTCAAAAAATCTCTGTTCATTTCTTTCAGACATTTCTTCAGTGGATCATTGCTTTTTTGGGAGTTAATTTTTTGAGGTCCCTATATATTCTGGTTACTAATCCCTTGTCAGATTTATAGCTGGCAAACATACTCTTCCATTCTGTCTGCTGCCTCTTCAATTTGGGGACTACTTCTATTATTGTGCAGAAGCATTTGTTTCATGTAGTCCTTTTTGTCAATCCTTTCTCTTAGTTGCTGAGCCATTTGTTTCCTATTTAGGAGCTCACTGCCTAAGCCTATTTGTTCCAGTGTACCCCCTGCTCTTTCTTTCACTAGCTTTACAGTTTCAAGTCTTACGTTAAGGTCCTGGACCCCCTTTGAGTTGATGCTTATATGCTGTCAAAGACATAGATCAAGTTTCAATTTTCTGCATGCAGATATCCAGTTTTCCCTGCAACATTTGTTGAAGGGGCTGTCTTTTTCCCATTGTATGTTTTGGATGACTTTGTCAAAAAATCAGGTGGGCATGGCTGCATGGATTCATATGACGGTCTTCTATTTTGTTCCACTTATCTTCATGTCTGATTTTGTGCCAGTACCATGCTGTTTTTACTGCCATGACATTTTTATATTGTAATACCTCCAGCACTGATCTTTTATGCTCAGTATTTCTTTGTGTATTCCTGGTCTTTTGTGCTTCCAAATGAACTTTAGGGTTGACTTCTCTATCTTTGTGATGAATGTCATTGGAAATTTGATGGAGATTGTCTTGAACATGAAGATACTTTTGTAGTACAGCCATCTTCACAATATTGATTTTGCCAATCCATGAGCATGAAAAGTCTTTCCATCTTCTGTAATGCCTTTGATTTCTTTCTTCAGTGGTTTATAGTTTTCATTGTAGAGTTCTTTCACTTCCTTTGTGTGGTTTATTCTTATGTATTCTATTTTTGAGGCTACTGTAAATGGAATTATTTCCTATATTCTTTCTCAGTTTCTTACTTATTGGTATATAGAAATACTGCTGATTTTTGTAAATTGATTTCATCCTACTACTTTGCTAAAGCTGTTTATGAGGTGTATGAGTTTTTTTGGTAGAGTTTTCTGGATCTTTTGTCATCGGCAAACAGGGATATCTTTGCTACTTCCTTTCCTATTTGAATACCTTTTATTTTCTCTTCCTTCTTATAATTCTATGAATTCCAAGACTATCTTAAACATGAGTGGAAAGAGTGGAGATCCTTGTCTTGTTCCTCACTTGAGGGAAAATGGTTTCAGTTTTTCCCCATTTAGTATGATGTTGGCTACAGGCTTCTTATTTAACCTTTATTAGGTTGACATACATTCCTTCTATTTCTAGTTTCTTCAGGGCTTTTGTCATGAAAGGATGCTGAATTCTGTCAAAGGATTTTCTGCAGCTATTGAGAGGATCATATTGTTTTTGTTTTCCTTCTGCTGCTGTGCTCTATTACATTTAAAGATTTGTGTATTTTAGAGCATTCCCGCATCTCTTGGATGAAACCAACTTGACGATGTTGTGATGTTGCTGAATTCAATTTGCTGATACTTTGGTGATGATTGTTGTTTTTAAGTTCATTAAAAAGACTGAACTACAATTCTCTTTTTTTCTGTTGTGTCCTTCTCTGGCTTTGGGATGAGTGTGATACTTGCTTCATGGAATAATTTTTAGCAGTGTTCCTTGTCTTTCTATTTCATTGAAAAGTCTCAGAAGTGTTACTATAAGTTCTTCTTTAATGATCTGGTAGAATTCACCAATGAATCTGTCAGGTCCTGAAGCATCTGTAGATGCTTCAATTTCACTATTTTCTTGATGATTGCCATTCTTATAGGCCTATGATAGAATCTCAATATAGATTTGATTTGCATTTCTTTTATGATTAAAGATTTTGAACCTAATTTCTTGTATTTACTAGCCATGTTTACTTCTTCTGAGAGTCGTCTGCTCAATTCATTTGCCCTTTTGTTAATTTGGTTATTTGTTGTTTGGCTGTTTAGTTTTTTGAGTTCTTTTTATATTCTGAATATACCTTATCTATTCAATGTCTGGTGGAGATTACCTACCATTCTGGGGTGGTCTCTTGATTCTTGTAATTATTTCCTTCATTGTACAGAAGCAGTTGCAGTCCAATTGTCAGTACTTGTTCTTATTACCTGGGTGATGGATTCCTTTTATAGGAAATGATTGCCTATTCTACAAGGCTTTACCATATAATACATTCACAATATTTGATCTTACATTAAGATCTTTGATCCATTTTAAATTAATCTTTGTAAAGGGTGAGAAGTTGGGCTCTACTTTCAGGTTTTTGCATATAGTTTTCCCACTTGTTAAAGGATTTATCTTTTCTTCAATGTTGAGGTCTGTTGTCAAGAACCCATAGCTGAAGACATGTGTGTGTGTGTGTGTGTGTGTGTGTGTGTGTGTGTGTGTTTATTTGAATGTTCTATTATGTTCCACTGTTTATATTTGTGGCAGTACCATGCTGATCTGTGTTACTATGAGTATGGTATAATCTAAAGACTGGTATTATTAACACATCCAACATTGCTTTTTTGCTCAGGATTGCTTTCACTATGCAGGGTCTTTTGTGCAACCATATGGATTTTAGGATAGAACATTAGATTTTTTTTCTTGGTGATCTTGGCTCTTGAATTCAAGGCCTTACACTTGCCACTCTACTAGCCTTTTTTTTTATACAGATTGGATATTTTCAAGATAAGAGTCTTATGAACCATTTTGCCCAGACTGGACTTGAGCCTTGATCCTCCTGATTTCTTCCTCCTGAGTATCTAGGATAACATGTGAGACAGAAGCAACTGGCTTGTATATTTTTTGGAGGCAGAAATTGGAATCTTGAGTGTATTGAATTGAATAGTATAGCTATTTTATATTAATATTGCCTATCATGAGCATGGTAGATTTTTCTATCTTCTAGTGTTTTATACAGTTCATTGCTTCAATATTTTATGGCTTTATTTTTAGAGAACTTTTATCACTCTAGTTACATTTTTTTCCCAGGCATTTTAACTTTGTGAGGCTATAGTGAATTGTGTTGCTTTCCTAGTAATTTTTATCTGCCTTTTCCTTGTTGGTATATTAAAAAGCTACTGATTTTTGTATGCTGGTGTTGTATCCTGCTACTTTGCCAAAAGTGTTTATCAGATTTATGAGGTTTTTTTAGTGATGTTTATAGGGTGTTTTAACTATAGGATTATATCATTGCCATGTAAGGATAATTTGGTTACTTCCTTTCCTATATGGATATTTTTATTTCTTTTTCTTGACTTGTTGCTATGGCTAGAAATTCCTGTGCTGTATTGAATAAGAGTGGAGAGAGTGCACATTTTTGTATCATTCTCAGTTTAGAGGAAATTGTTTCACTTTTTCTGCATTTAATCCAATATTGGTTCTAGGCATGTGGTAAGTATATTGCCTTTATGATGTTTAAGTACATACCTTCTACTCTTAGTTTCTTCAGTGCTTTTACCATGAAGGGATGTTGAGGTTTTTCAAAGGCTTTTCCTGCATCTATTGAGATGTTCATGTAATTTTTGTCCTTAATTCTGAATATGTGGTATAATATACATACACATATATATTTGTATACATATATATGTATATATAATGTGCATATAAATACATACTTTTATGTTGAGCAATCATTACATCTTGATCTTCCTTAGCCTGCATCTCCAAATCTTTCTAAATTACTCCTGAAATATGCCTCTTAACCCCATGGTAAGAACTAGTTACAGTAATGAACCCATTCCTGGTGACAAAATTCTAACAAAATACCTGAGAAACAAAGGCAGGAAGGATTTACTCTGATTCATGGTTCCAACTGCCTTGCCATGGTTGGTTGGTTCTCTTTCTATTAGGGCTGTGGGCTGATATATGAATGCATCTGATTACTTTATAACATCCAGGAAGCAAGGAAAAATAGAGAGAGGGGCTAAGAATATCATATAGCATCATATGGCATGCCACAAGGTTTCCATCCCTTCAATTAGGTCACATCTCCTAAGTTCTTACCACCTACAATTGCCTACCAAAATATAAACCCATCAATAGATTAACACCATGAAAAGATCAGGATTGCTATACTCCAATCATTTCCCCAAAGCCCCACTTCTTAACAATGGTGCATTGTGGAACAAATCTTCAACTCACTAACCATATTGAAACCATTACAGATTTAATGTCTATGTTTTAATCAACCGCTAAAAGTCTCCCAAGTAACTGCAACTTTAGTGATATTCCTTGACCCACTACTTTCATTCATTAAGCAATTTTAATGGAAACATTTCTAAAGTGGCTTTTGGACATGTTTCCATGTTATACTCTGTCCCTGAATCTTTGTTTCTCATGGGCTTTCAGAACTACTCTGAATCTGTACTCCTTTAGTGATAATGTCTGATTCAGAACAAACTGGATTCTCTTTGAGGAAAATTCCTCTAGCTCCTTTGAGGTCAGACTCTAGGATCTAAGAATGTGATTCCCTATGGTAAGAGGAAATGTGGTAGGAAGAGAACTCTCTGGCTCAGGGAATCAGTAATGCTGGAGTTCTGCTCTTCTGTGACATATATGCTAGAAGTGTTTTAGCTGATTGGGTAAGCAATCAGGAAACACCTGGCAGTAATGAGGATGTTTGATAATTAGTCCCATAGGGACACAGAGACATCAGATATTCAAGCTATGGTTGCTTTATTGTGTAGCACCCTGAGAGCAGTAAACACTTGCCTGTGTCCCTTTCTAGAGATGAATATCTCCTGCCAGGGTCACATTTCCTTCTTGATTTATTCCTTTCAGGGGATATATTTTTCATCTTCATCTTTGCATAAAGAAAATTCCTAATTGGCATATTCAAGGTAATGTTAAATTTTCCCCAATATTTTGTGAGAATTTGAACTGTAATTTCTCTATCTCCCCTCTCTTCTGTTTCCTTCCCTTCCATTCACTCCCATTCTTTACTCTTCTATCCTTCTTCTCTCCCTCTTTCTCTTTGTTTTTGGCTTTTCTTTCTCTTTATTGTCTCCTTTCTCCTTATTCCCTCCCTTTCTTCCTTTCTTTTTTCCTTCTTTCCTTCCTGCCCAAAATCCAGAATGTTCACATGGATTAAGTTAAATGTGAGACTGCCAGTGAACTTTTTGCCTTTTCTTGGTATATTTACACATTCTCTCTCATATGTATTTTGCAACTAGCACTCGTTATGTTCAGCTCTTACTCTTTCCTCTAAATTACTGGGAATCTATTCACCTAAGTTTAATTTAGCCCCTTCAAAAAGTATACCACAATTATCCAGATTATTTCATTCTTTTCATGGTGCATGAGGCTAGTGTGAGATTTGTTCATCTTCTCAATTTAGCCACTTCTGTTTCCAGATTTTATCTGTATGATCTTCAGGCTTATCATTGGTTGTTGATAGCATGTTGTGGAGCTGAGGGTGTAGGTCATAGCTGAACTCTTTTCAAGCATATACAAAGTCTTGAGTTTGATCCCCAGCACCACAGCACCACATTTTTCAATCTGATGCATAAGAATTATACAGATTTATGAACTGCAATGTGATGATTCAATACATGTCCACATTATACAAATAAACTCAGATAATTTAACATACGTAGCATGTGATCCATTTACCATTTCTTTGTGGTGAGAGAATTAAAAGTCACTCCTTTGTAATGTTTCTTTCTCTCTCTCTCTACCTCTCTCTCTCTCTCTCTCTCTCTCTCCCTCTCTCTCCCTCTCTCTCTCTCTCCCTTTCTCTTTCTCTCTCAAAGCAACTTGTTTAACAAAAGCTGTTTCTTTCAGTCTTCAAAAAACAAAGTCTTTTTTCCCAGATTTACATACAAGAGGGGAAAACAATGCATCTTCAAAGCAGTTCAATTTAACAAGAAACTTCACTTTGTAGGTTCTAAATACTAAAATGAAAATCTGAAAAAGTTCTCTGTCATCATTAGAAGATAGAAAAGAAAATAGCATATGTCAAAAAGGGTTTAATATATGAAACCCTTCTCCAGGAACCAGCACCATTGTATATTATTTCAGCTTAAAACCAAGTGACATCTTCCAGCACCATATTGGCAAGTCATTAAATTCTTGAAATATACTCTCAATCCCCTTAGTACTCTTTGTCAGGATGTGAATTCTTGGTGGCTGGGTTGCAGAATAAACTTCCAAGCCATCCACAAAATAGCATATGTAACACCAATTCTTCACTACCACTTTTTCTGGTTCAGGGATCTGGCTGTCACAGGACACTGGAAAGGCTTAGAGTAGAGTTGCTCTGGATTTTGTCAGATACCAGGGCTGAGGCTCCATACTAACCTGGATCAAGGAATGAGGTGGTTGAAACAGAGAACAATGAAAGGAGGATTTTATCCAGGCCTGACTCTTAATATTTTAAAATCATGTATGCAATACCAATATAGTACATGAATTTTTAAAAACTGAAGTGAAATATGCTTCTTGATTGAAAGGGATTACTAATTTTACACAGTCTAGTAGGAAAGTCAAAATGATAGAGAACTACAAAAGGGCATGTGGCTTTAGCCAGGATAATTGTAATGAAATCCATTAGCTATTAATTATTAGGAAATTAGTTATCTCCTCCTTTTTACCTCCATTAATGTACTTCACAATGCTAAAAAGACTGTGTTATTTTGCAGATAACCTTTAAGGAAAAAGTAGAGAACTTCAAGAACTTAGTATTTTGTTAGATCTCCCAAACATAAAGAGAGCGCTAAATTAAAAAATTTGAAATTTTTTCTGACTTTGTGACCTTGTGGATGGGACCCAGGGCTTGTGTGTGCTAGGCAAGCACTCTACCATAGATTTACATTCTCCAACCTTTTCCTTAGGTTTTATTTGCACATACTCTGGAAACTATGCCAAACACCTTGGAATTGTTATTTTAAGTGTCAGCCATCATAAATTATGACTATCTATGTATATTGGTTTCAAATTCCATTCTATCACTGCCACAATTATTCTGAAACTATGCCTAATTTGCCTGGACATCAGGTTAGGTAAAATTTGCTTATCTAGGACTGTGATGATGACTCACTTAAAATGACTGTTATCTTATTTTGCTTGCCTATAACTACTTATATATCATTCATTCACCTTTTATCATTCTGTCAGGTGAAAATGGTTCATCTATCTCCAGAGAAGATAGCCTTCAATAATGAAGAGAAATTCACTGCAATGTATTTTTGCATCTCTCTCCTCTATCTGTCCTGTTCTATTCACTCCTGTTCTTGGCTCTCCTCTCTACTCCTCTTCCCTTCCCTTCGCCTCTGTACCTTCTTTCTTACTCTCTACTTCAGAAATTATCACATAATTTGATATTTTAAATTCTCCTCATTTATTATTGTAATTGCCAAATATTCTAAATGACACAACAACAAAGATATGGAAGCCTTAGCAGCCTGGGTCCTTGAATTACTCTGTGGAACAGAATGATTATGCTCTGCATCACTTACTGTCAGTCACATA
The DNA here is from genome assembly GCF_047511655.1 of Castor canadensis. Lineage (NCBI taxonomy): Eukaryota > Metazoa > Chordata > Mammalia > Rodentia > Castoridae > Castor > Castor canadensis. Next base: position 37,677,967 of record NC_133399.1, read on the forward strand.
CGAACAGAAGAACAATTTGAGAAAGATTAATAACCTTGAGCTCAGGTCTTGAAGCTGTGTCCTGTCTATCCCAACATCAAAGGTGCTATTATTCTATGTGTGTATCTATACTAACTGTTGATCAGAGCATGAATAAATGAAGACCAGAGAACAAGTATGGGTATGGTTCCCTAGGATGTCATTAAAGTATTTCAAGGGGAAAAGATGGAACCTGTGTAATTTCATAGGAAGCTGAGTTCTGGTTTGGGGAAGGCTGTACTTCACAATAGTTCAGTGTACCAGCTCTGAAGTCAGGCATTTGATGACAAATCTTGGCTCTCTCACTCATTAGCTATGTCTTGTGCAGGTTGCTAAACCACCAAATGTCCAGCATCTTCAGGATAAATGGATGACAATAGTACCAAATCTGGTTTTATGAAAGGATTAAAGAAGCTTATGCTCAAAAGCACCTATTTCGTTGCTCAACATATGGTAGAAGTTAGTATTATCTTTATATTATTTAAAGATTAGATTTTCTTGTTGAATATAATAGAAGAACATACATACATATGTATATATATAGGTATGTGTGTATATATATATATATGAAAATAGTATAATGAATCACAATAAAGTCTATTAAAATGAAAGGGATAGGAGAGGTGGGGTTAAGAGAGACTATTATAGGTGGGATGATTTTGATCAAAGTACATTATGTGTAAATATTACAATGAAATTCCTTTGTACAATTAATTTATGATAATTAAAATATTAAGAAAGATTAGATATCCAACGTTAAATGAAAACATTAGAATTATACAAGTGTTAAATATAAAAATATGCACAATTATAATAATGTTAAGTTGTGAGGACTTTCTAATAATAATAAAGAAATTTCTTTTAAAAATAACTTTCTCATTTCTCTGCACTTAAAAAAGAACTTAAAAAGCAATGAAAAACAGTGCAATGAGCAAGCCCTGGTGGCCATTGTTACTGTTGATTACTGAATTGACCCAGTACTCCTTGGAGGAAAAACTGGCTCTAGATCTTAAATAGCAAAAGAATAAGATGACCATAAAATACCCTTCACCTTAAGTTAACTGAGAGATGGGACTTCCAAGTTCATTTCATAAGGCACCAGGAATGAAACTGAGGAGGTTTTAGTGGCCAAGAAAAGGACAATTTGAGAACATGAAAAACTGTAATTAATTGAAATATATGAACTGCATTTATAAACCAGGAGTTTGTGATGACACACTGTGCATATTTGCGTAATATTAAAACAATTAATTGTTTCTATTATGCATTTTAAATTGACATACTAGCATGACATTTATTATTGCTATTATTATTACCATTATTTTGCAGTGTTAGAAGTTGAACACAGGGACTTTCACATTGTAGGCAAGTACTTTACCACTGCACTTTACAACTGAAGCTTGATAATTTATTAAAGTTATGAGTGCAGAAATCAATACGGATTCTTCTTTTCTATATGAACTCTACCTTAGAGTGAATACCTATTTGATTCAGAAAAGTTTTTCTTTGGTACATATTTCAGCCAGTAAATGAAGAAGGAATCAGAAAGTTGACTTTATGTAACTCAAATTTATTAATTTACCTGACAATAATTATCACAAGAATCAAGACAAGCTGGGTGCCAGGGGCTCATGCCTGTAATCTTAAGCTACGAGGAAGGCTGAATTGGGAGCATATCAGTTCATGGTCAGCTATGGCAAGAAAACAAAAGCTTAAGCCATAGCTGGGCATGGTGGCACATATCTGTCATCCAAGTTATGCAGGAGGCTGAGATTGGAAGGGTGGCAGCTCCAGGCAATTCCAGGCCAAAAAAAAAAAGTTGGGGAGACCCCCATATCAATGAAAAGTAGACATGACAGTGCTCTACTGGTCATCGCAATGAAGGTGGAAAGTATAAAATAGGATCATTGTCCATGCCTGGCTTGGCAAAAAGCAAGAATCCATTTCCAAAATAACCAGAGCACAAAAGGGCTGGATGTGTGGCTCAAGTGGTAACACACTTGCCTAGCAAATACAAATCCCTGAGTTCAAACCCCACAACTGGTAAAAAGAAATCTACATAAGCAAGATGCATTTCCACAAGAAAATGCTTTAGGATATTTATCAAAAGTCAAACCTAATTCTGAGAAAGCATCTATAATAGAGGTTCTAAAAGTCATTTAATGTACAAGTTAGGCCGAGCTCCAGTGGCTCATGCCTATAATCCTGACTACAGAGGAGGCAGAGATCAGGAGTGTCATGGTTTGAAGCCAGCCTAGAGAAACAGTTCATGAGACTATGTCTCAAAAACGGCTCATGGAGTGGCTCAAGCTCTAGGCCCTGAGTTCAAGTTAGTAAACATTTCAGGTTTGTGATCCGTATTACCTCTGTGAGAAATGCTCAACTCTGCTTCTGTAGAACAAAAGAAAATGAAGAAAATGCATGAAGGATTTCCTGTGCTGGATATTTACAAAAACAAGAAACAGGCAGGATTGGTCCCTATACTGTGTTTTCTCAAACACTAATAATACTCTAGAATTAGTTCCATGAAGACCTCAGGAGGGAAAATTTGCTATAGTATGGATACAGAATATTCTTCAAAGGCCCATTGTTAATGTCTTGGTCACCTGCATGGCACTATGGGGAGATGGCAGAAACTTTAAAAGGTGGGGCATCACGGAGAAGTTCGAGCCATGTCCTCAAGTGGAATGTTGGGACCCTGGTCTCTTCCCCTCTTTCTCCAGCCATAATATGAGAGGCCTTGCTCCACCATGACCTCTTCCCATGATGAGTCAAGCTCCACAATGGACCCAACCCATCATGACATGGAACCATGAGCCAAAATATCCCTTTGTCTTTATAAGTTGATTTTCTCAAGTGGTTGTTATAGTTACACAAAGCAAAATAACACAGCAACATTTCCTTTCTATCTTATTAGTCCATTGAGGAGCTTTGGATATTGAGTACTGGGGATGAAGAGAGTACACAAGTTGACATGTGTTCCTCTCACTCAATAGCCCTGTCCAGTCAGGAAGCAACAGCTGAGCTTCCAATCAGACATGATCCTTCCTGAATAGGATTCTGTTATCTCAAGTGATGAGTCTACCTGTACTGAGAACAGAGCTTCTGTCTTCAACATTCAGTTGAGATGCTGAGCACCACTGCTAGTAAAGGCAACTAGATAACTCACAATCTCTTTTTAAATGTTTTGAAAATGAGAACAGATGTTCAAAGAGATTTCATGCTGGGGAAGCAATGAGGAGAGGAAGAAGAGGACATGCATGAAATTGTAAGAAACAAGTCTCATGCCTCTCCTTCAACTGTCTGTTATCCTTTTCACAAATTCTTATATATATTGGCCCCAACACTCACCAAGCTGTCATTACGCTGGCATCATACTCCCTATATCTCCACTAATTTTTATTAGGATATATTCATTGTACAGGGGGATTCACTGTGACAATTCTAAATAGGCTTACATTGTGCATTGGGTAGATTAGCCCTACCATCTCTCTCCTTCAAACCCCTCCCCACTCCACTTAAAACTATTGCAAGAGCTTTCTTTGTTCAATTTCACTTAAGTACATGATGGTCTCATACTCTCAGTAAGAGCATGGCCCATTTCTTTTAAGAGCAGAAATCTGCCATTCCTCAAACATGATGACTATTTATAATTGTTCTGAGATTTACTTGAGTTCCTGTGGTGAGGTTGAATAAGGATTTTGATCAATGTGTTAGTTTTCTAGGGTTCCACAAAATTCTACATAACACAATATGCTTTAAAATAAGACTTTATTTTTTCATAGTTGGAAACAGAATTTTAAATATCAAATATTGAATGTTGTTTTTTTCTGAGGCATTTATAGATGACCTGTAAATGTTTATCTCCTTATGCTTTTTATTGTTTATTCTTTTATTCATATGTGTATACATTGTTTGGACCCACTCTCCCCTCTGCCTCCCACCCCGTCCATCTCCCCCTCAGCTCCCTCACTTCCAGGCAGAACTGTTTTGCCCTCTTCTCCAGTTTTGCTGAAGAGAAGACATAAGTGATTATAAGAAAGACAGCATTTTTGCTAGTTTGAGATAAAGATAGCTTTAAGAGAATTCCTAATATTGCTTCCATGCACATGTGTATTACAATCTGAATTGGTTCATCTCTAACAGACCTCTTCACCATTTCCCAGTCACCTTCCCATAGTGGTCTGTGTCAGTGCTCCTCTACAATGGGCACATCAAACACTTTCAAGTTTTGAGTTTCCTACCTTTCCTTATTCCTCCTGTATATATTCTCCCCTTAATTTGTGACCAATTTCCAATAATATTACTGCATTTGTTTGAGGTATAAAGTCTGCATATGAGGAAGAACATACAATTTTTGGCCTTCTGAGCCTGGTTAACTTTGCTTAAGATGAGATCTCCAGTTTCATCCATTTACTTGTGAATGACAAAATTTCATTCTTTGTGGCTGAGTAAAATTCCATTGTGTATACATACGAAATTTTCTTAATTCATTCACTGGTAGTGGGGCATCTTGGCTATTTCCATGACTTGGCTGTTGTGAATAGTGCTGCAATAGTGCTGTCTGTCATTTACTTGTTCTGTGGGGCAGGTTGGGTTGTAACCATCAACACTGCAGTTACTGACTCTTCCAGAAAAACTGCAGTGGCTTCATTGATGTATTCTGTGGTCCCACAACTGATGAATCCTTTTATCTACAGTCTAAGAAATAGAGAGATGAAAGAAGCCTTGAGAAACTTAGCAGAATTCCTTCTCTTCTGTGATGTGTGATTTGGTTTGAACTTCACTTTTTATGCTAAGTCACAGTGAAAGGATCACTGGTGGGCAATAATGACATACCCTTTTGTCACCACATTTCTCTAGGATGAGATGATACCATAATGACCAGGTACATTTTAAGTGGGCTAGAAGTCTACCTGACTTTGGTGTGGATAGAGCTCTATGTTATTTGGCACATGATTTTAGTTCTTTAGGCAAAATTTCTTTCTTCTTGCTTTTCAAAGGCAGAAGGTGTAGTAGATAGATATTCACTTATCAATCACTCTGTGGGGTTTTCTTGGAAGAATGCAAGGTAGAGAAGGTGGAGAGATACAAAAATATTTAAACAAATCATATTTAAAAATACCTCATATTTTAAAATAGCTTCTTCCTGATTATTTGACTAGACTCATTAGAATTTTGTCCCTGAGTAATATTTAGGTAAAGAAATGTATTCAGGGTTCGTAATGTAAATACTGACACCTGATAATTGCTTCCTATATCTTTCTGAGGTAATAATAGCATGCATTGAACTCATTTTCAACAGCTATAAAATGTGCATGATTAGAGGACATTGATTGATAAGATGGTGACACTCTAGAGACTCATCAATGAAGGTATCTTTGGTCCTATTATGAAAGAACCCTTAAACACTAATATACTGAATTCAGAGTGGTTGCATTTTATTTCAATGATTTCAGAGGCAAGGAACAGTAGGAAAAAGAATTGAACATCCTTGTTTTCCACAATGTGGCCTCATTCTAGATCTTGCTCTCTTCCAGAAGACTGCAGAACAGGTGTCACACCCTGAAATTATACCAGACACAGAAAAAAGAGCCACCTTCCCTGGATCCATTGATATTTCACTCTCTCATAAGTCAAGCAGTATACTGAATGGTGGACCTCAGAATAAATCCACATCTTGTCTACTAAACATGGTTAACTTATCTGATAAGTGGATTACTCTCAATTGTCTGGGAAAAAGGGATTTGAGAGGTAGCATTTCCTGAATTCATCAACTGGGCCCAAAATATGATATGATGTTAATAATATGACATACAGAAAAGGAGAACACACCAGGAAAAAAAAAAAAGAGCTATTGTAACCACGGAAATAGAAATTGCATTGATGGGGCTGTTGTCGTTTGGAGGAGTTGATCCTTTTTTGTCCACAAAACTCATTTTCGGAGAACTCTAAGATTTTTCTCTCACTCCAGAAAACATCATATACAATCTATTATATAAATATTCTCTTTTTGACTTTGTTGAATTTCATGCTTAGTGAGTTAATCCTATGTCATGTTATCTTGATGATTTTCCATCACAAAAAATCATGGGTTTGAACTCACTGCCTTCCACTTCCTAATAAGGTGAGCTCCAACATGAGCCATGTCTCCAGCTATTCTTGGGTTCATTATTTTTGCCCCGGCTTCACTGAACCACTATCCTACTACTTATGTTTCCACACAGAGCTGGGAGAAAAAAAGAAAACCAATCTCATCCCAGTCTTGTCCTTCTGAGTAACTAGGACAAGTTACTCAGAACTTGTCCTAGTGTGAGCCACTATGCCTGTTCTTCAATTCTTCAACCTTTTTATTGTGTATGGTGACATTAAAAATAAAGATCATTTCTGACGATAGCTATGTTATTGGTACTTTTTCTTCTGCTGTAGTGAATAAAGTTGAGTATTTTCATTCATGTTTTATGAAAAAAAGGTTTATTATAGTGTTGAAATTATTTTAGTTTTATGTTCTTTTTATACATAATGTACATAATGTACTCTGTTCATATTCACCCCCATTACCCTCTCCTTTCCCAACAAACTTCCATTGGTATCATTTCTAACGGTTTTCCATTTAGGTTCTATGTATGAGAGAAAGCATTATATCAGATATATGAGAGACATATGAGAATATATAAGGAAAATCATGCCACATTTTCTCTTTTGATACAGGCTTATTAACCTAACATGTTAATCACATTAAGTTATGTCCAAAACATTTTCCTAAACAATTAAATCAACTTCCCATGAAGTATTTCTGGTGATCAACATCATCCACAAGATATTTTTATTTACTCTGACAATACAATGTGCCTAAAGTAATATTTACTTCTCATTTCTCTGCTGTTGAGGTGCTGAGTGTGTTAACATTCATGCTATTTTCTGTCTGTGATATATGCATTTATGATTTTCCATTTTTCTGCTTATCTTTTTCAATTTATTTCCTAACAGCATTTTATTTTATTGTGATCTTGGTGTTTCAATCCATACATATGCCTAATTTGGTCTTTAGGAGTGAGTCTCCATTTGCATTTGCTTTGTAGTATTTAGTGCATGCTCACTTACTTAGTCTTTTGTGTGTTGTTTATTTTTATTTGATATAAGGTCTAGTAATGTAGCCCAGGCTTGCCTATGCCTCCAAAGTGCTGGTTACAGAGGCACTCCGCATACACAGTTACACACTTAGTTTTAACTTGGATAATGTGCCAGTGTTTTCCCTTCTGGTTTGTGGTCAGTTGGTCTGGCTATTGAAACACCCACTCACTTGCCTTGATAAAAGAAATTACACTCTACCTTTTGCAGTTGAGACACAAGTCATCTAAAATTTATTTTTACCTTTGGTGTAAGCAAGAAATTATAATTTTTTTTCATGGTATCTTTACTAAATAGTCCATCTACTCATTGTAATTTCAATTGAACAACAAAGACACAATTTATGAGTTGATGATTTCTGTACACTGTTTTGTCTAAATAATAGTGATGTTCCATCTTTCCCTACACCGATTTTACATCTCATTGTGACTTCAACATATCAATCTGCTAAAACACATTGTCTTGTATTAAAAACATTTTAGTTGCAATCACAAATGGATTAATGCCTTTTATCATGCACTCCTGGAATCAGAATTATGGCAACATTTTAGGTACAATGAGGAACTTTGGGTATTGAGTCCTGAGGAATATGGAGATTGTAGGAGTTACCTGGTGAGAAAATTACTAAAAGGTCCTTGCCAGTCAGGAAGAACCAGCTATGCCTTTGCCCAGAGATGATCATCCTTGATACAGAGCCCATCCATGCAGTCATCAAATCTACCCTTCTTAAGAACAGTGTTTCTGTATTCCAAATCCAGGTGAGATGCAATGCATCATTCTCACAGAAGAAAACAAGGTAACCCAATCTTCATAGTGAAGAATTTAGATGTGAAGATAGATTTTTTGCTAAAATTTCATCCAATGGAAACAGCATTCATGAAATTAAGAATACCAAGTTCCCCCATTTATAGGTGTGAAAATAAAAATAGCTATGAAATTATGAATTTACAAACACCAAGAGATGGCTCTCTATAAGAACAGCATCATTCTTGCCAGTCGGTCTTTTATGTTTTTCACAGAGTCTTATTTACATTTTCTCAACTCATTAATCAACTCAATCCCATTCAAGCTGGTCACATATTCTCTCTCTACAACAGCAGGGGCCTATATCCACTCAATACACAAAACTGTCTCTTACAATGGTGATATTTGAATTCTTTGGGTGGTGGGAAGAATTTTGGCTACTTTGTTAGATTTCAAGAACTAAAAGTACCACAGATTCAATGCATTAATAACAGAAATTTATTTTCTTGTTCTGTTTTGTAGAATTTTATCAGTGAAGGTGTCACTAGGGTTGGTTTCCCCTATGGCCTGTCCCTTTGACTTGCAGAGGACCATTCTTCCCTTGTGTTCAGGTATTTCTGTCTGACTTCTAATTTCCTCTTCTTATGAGGACCATGGTCCCATTGCATTAGGACTCATGCTAATGATCACATTCCAAATTAATAACCTTTTCAAACAACCACCTCCTAATGCAGTCAGGGTCTGAAGTTTGGGGGTTAAGATTTCAACATATTGATTGTGACAGGAACAAAATTCAACCCACACCAAATTGAATCAGTCTATCTCTTATTCTCCTTGCTGGTCATTGATCCTTTATTCCACAGAAAACTTTTGTCCTAAATGTGTAGGGAGGGTGCAAGGACTGTGCCATATCCTGAAGCTTTCATGTCCCTGGTTGCAATTTCTAATCCTGCCAAATATTTTACACAGCTGTAGCAGATATAGTGTAACTAGCAATAATGGCAGTGAATGGATGCATCTACTCTTTCCAGAATTAAGAAATGTTGACATTATGCTTTGTCTACTTCAGGTCTTTCAATTAAGTAATGAATCACAAAGCAAAAATAATTCATTGCATTCATATTCTTCCTCTTGTCTTCCCATGGAATTGTTATCTCGAATGTGATGTTTTTCCCCATGTATGGTACCATATGACTATATATTAATGGCAGTAACCTTAGCACCTATTGGTTAGAAAATGTAAAATAAATTATACTCTGACAATGTCCTGGAAGAGTATCTAGTTAATATTGAGTAGGGTAGATATATCAGCATTAATCTAAAAAGTAAAATACTTAAGCACACCATTTGTAAATACAATGTATTTGCATACATACAAGATGCTTTAAAATGCAAGAAGCTACTATTATAAGTAAGAATAATACCAGACATAATGAAAAGTATGAAGGAATAATATATATGCACACATATATACATACATGTGTACATAAAGTTTTATACATATGTATGAATATAAATTCATATATATGTGTAAGTATAGTTTGGTGATCCTTCTTAAGGTAGGAAGACAAGTTGAGTTTCTGCAGAGATATAAAGTGAAGGACTTTAAATATGCCTCAGTTACTGCAATGAAACACATGGTATGATGATAGTGAAATGTATGAATTTTTTGCTGTTCAATGATGATATACAGCACTTAATGATTCTCTATAGTTAATGCTGCATTTATAATCCATCATTATTTATGTACCAGTGTTGGTTCAAGAACATTTTAAAATTTTGTATAGATAGAATTTATTCAATTTTCTTTATGTAGGTATTCTTAGATTGTTGGGACCATGTATGCAATTTATGTGTTATTAAATTCATTCTCATTGTGAATTTCATCACATGTACTAAAGATGACATGGACATCGGTGTCATCAGTGCTTGCATTTCCTTAATTTTCTCCATATACAAGCTTTCTAGAAGTAGTTTCGGCATATAGGCTCTTCCCAGAAATTTGTGTCCAGCAAGCCAGAAATATTTTCTCTTTTTTCAAGTTCTCTCAGTGGCTTCAACTCCTGACTTCCTTCTGAGGGTGGAAAGTGTCAAGAGGTATTGCTTATGGAAGATACATACATGAACATGGAAAAGCACGCTCACATTCACAAAAAACAGAGGTCAGTGTGACAGTCCCACGTGCCCATCACATGCTGGCTGATTTTTGATCCATTCATTTCTCTTCATTGAAACATCTCCAAGAGTACTTTATCTCTAAACTTTGTTGAGATAGAACTCAGAAGAGCTGTGCTGTCACTTGGAGCTAACTTTTCAGGCTTGGAGATTCCCAGGGCCTGTGCCACTCGAGGCACATCTGGTCATGAACAAGTCCCCACGAGGTCACTGCGCCTGGGAACTCAGCGTCCTGGCATTGCTTCGGTGCCCATAATGTCCCCGCGGGTCCTGCGGATCTGGCGCAGACAACACCTCCTTCCCGCGTGGCCCGCGGGGTCACTCACAGACACCAGGAAGGCCAGCGTGTCCACGTTGTCCTGCTCAGTCTTCTGCAGCTCGCTGAGAACGCACACGCGCAGGTGAAGCTGCTTCTCCATGTCCGTGGAACTCTCGGCGCGGCTGGCCCCGCGGCTGGCCTTGCTGATGGTGGACGCGGGACGCGGATTGCTGCAGCACTGCTATGGGATAGAGGAAGGGGTCCCTCTGCTGAGTCCGTGGGGACAGGCGACTTTACACGGGGCTCAGAGGTATGGGTTGCGGAGGAGCTCGGGCTCCGTGCAGGGAACTCCTGGGACCCGGCTGGTTCTGCACCCTGGCCCTACAGCTCCTGCCTCATGTGGCCAGAACTGCAGCAGAATCGGCTCCTGTGGCCACAGAGGTGACTCGGACATTCATCAGATGTTGTGACTCTGACCCTTTACCCTTTGCCAAATGTTAGGAAAAGGGAAGCAACACTGGGGAAGTGTGCCTTGCCAGCTAACCAAACACTCTCTCTCTCTCTCTCTCTCTCTCTCTCTCTCTCTCTCTCTCTCTCTCACACACACACACACACACACACACACACACTTGGCACTTAAGAGGGAACCGGAGAGTCCCAAACCCAGGAGGACATACTCCGAGGCAGCTCCAGAGACTCCTGCCTATTTTTTAGCTTTAAGGGGTTTTACACAAATCCTGACAGTAAAGAAACAAGTCCTCAGGTCCTCAGGGTATTATTGACCCCTGATGCCTTTGACAAGAAACACACTGATTTGGGGTTTCACTGGAACACAAAACAGGTTTGCTTAAAAAACAAAACAAAACAAAAAAGCCTGAGAGTATTTTAAAGGGCAGACACCCTTACTTAGAAAGCCAATTAGCATGATAAATGACTATACAATGGGAAGGTGGCAGCCCCAATCCACACCATAGCCTCCAGCACAATAGGCATTGTCGCTGAACTGTGCTGTTTAGACATCTTTGCATGACAATAACATTTTTGCAACATCAACATAGTATGTGAATTCAACGTGAGTCAGGGATATTTGTGGCAGTCTTATTTGTAAGAGCTGCTGTGATTTGAAAGATAAATCTGTCACTGAACTCACAGACAGAAAGATAATCTCTTAGTTTTTGAAAATGGAAAGCATAGAGCTTTTCTGACTCTAACTTTATTGCCTTTTCTCACCTGGAAACAGCGCCAAGAATTACTAAGTACTGACAATTTCCAACAAATTCAATAAACAAAATGCTTCATATGCGTTTTTAACTAGATATTATCCACGTATATTTTCCAGTCATTTTCTACATAGGATAACTATAAACAGTCCAAAACTAATGACTTTTAAACAACCTGAGTGAAAGGGTCTTACACAACAAAGTGTGTTAACTGGTTTCAGATAGAAAGCATTAGCAAAACTCTAAAAAAATAAAGATGCTTACCTCCGTATTTATCTTAAAATAATTATCAATTTTTTAACAATGTCTTTTCAATGTATGGTTATGACTACAATGTGTAATGAAACAGAGGGTTTGTACCTTTCTTCTTACATTCAAGGGAGCTGATGGAAAAGATGCACTTTTCCTCTTTCTTTTGCATAGGGCTGTTTGAAAGTAGCCAGGAGCACAGAACAAATAATGTAGATGAGTTCCCACCTCAGACAGAACAAAGGGCAAAGCACACTAAAGAGCAGATCTGACAGCACCTGGTAAACAATAAATAAAAGAAACCTTAGGCACAGGAAGCACACATCCAGTAAAGAATGGGAAACTCAAACAGTGACTGAAACTTTTCCACATACTAGAGGCATCAAGGAATAAATGCATTTCTTCCTCCTCAGGTCTGCCTGCTCTCCAACGAAAGAATTAAGTACATAAAGTGGCTTTCCAGAACTAGATTTTTTTCCTCCAATTGTTCCCAAGTAGGAAATACCTTGTGCAGTTTCCTTTTATCAAAATATTTAGTCTATGCATAATCCTCCAGAGATGCTATCTCTCCGAGAGCAGTAATACTTGAGTCTCAATCACTGTAAGGGAATTCTACTCCAGATGCCAGAATCTGGGAGTTCCAGCATGTAGGTCTACCACTCTCCCCCAAAAAGCAAATGGAAGTAATGGTGAAAAGGCAGGAAAGGATTTTAATCAACATACCTATATTGTGAAGACGAACATGATTAATCAAGTATCTCTTTTGGGTATTCACATGAGTTGTAAATTTAAATAGAGGAAGAATTTGGGGCAGGGGCAAAAAGTATGCCTAATTAAGCAGTGTTGGTCAACTTGTGATTTGTCCTGCAAGGTGTTTGGAAGAAGTCTTCATCACTTGAGAAGACAATCTGGTTCCAACGAATTGATTGCTCCAGCTTGGAGGTGATCTCATGGCATGGTCTGTCTATGAAAATCTCTGCTGTTCCTGGAATCCATGGTGACTGTAAGTTTAGGACCATGACTGGAAGCCTTCAGGTGCCTATTTTGGAGGATCTGGAACAAGATGTCATAAAGGCCAACAGTAAGATGCCTCAGTTACTCTTATATCTGTGTCTTCAGTCTTGAAGGCACACATTGCTTGAGTGATTAATATGCCTATCTGTAGAGTTAAGTAGAAAGAAAAAGAGAGAGAGAGAGACACACAGAGAGAGAGAGAGAGAGAGAAAACAAAAGTCACAATTGCTGTGTTGCATGGACATCTTGATAAATTGAGAACTCTTAAGAGTGAAATTGTTCTTTATCCATACATAAAATTGATCCTATCATTTCCTTTGCTGCTCTTGTCTATGCTAGATGACCCTCCATCATATTACTACACAAGAATATTATAGACATTTTGGTGCTACATGAATTCACATTTAAGAGTTGAAGAAGAAGCAATTCTAAGAATATATGTTAATTTAATTTATAATTCATGCTTAATCCCTCAGTTGCTTGCATTTAATTTTTTTGGCAATTTATTCATAACAAGTAAGACACGTTCTGGAGCATGTAATTAATTCTATCATACTAATATAATGATCTTAGAATGGGTCTTGCTTAAAGAACAACATATATTTTTCATAAATCATATTTTAATTTCTGATATAATAGTTTATGGCATAGCAAACTAAGTAAATGTGTGATGGTACTACTTCAACAAGATTCTAAAGTTCTTAGAGAAGTGATCATTTCCAGATTAGTTTAGACCAAATCATCCTCCTAGCAATAATCTAACATGTAATGGGTAATCACTTTCTCATTATGAAACTTAACACACAATGACATCAAAATAAACACCCATTTGGGGCCTGTTATTAGTATCAGAAGAATATCATCCTTGCAGTGTCGATCTGCCTACTGAGCCTTCCTCCCTGTCACTTCCTTTAAAGTGTGACCTCAAGTACCTTCACACCACACCCTATTTCTCTCCTTCCTGGAAGTTCTGTATATTGCCTGTCCTAGGCAGAGTAATGTTTCCCAAACAAAAGACAACCTCAACCTCATTCTAATGTCCTAACTCACAGAACTATAAGTATGTTGTTTTACATAGTAAAAGCTAATCATAGGGTCTTGCTATGTAGCCCAGGCTGGCTTCAAGCTCATTCGGTAGCCCAGTTTGGCCTCAGACTTGGAATCCTCCTGCCTCAGTCTCTGGAGTGCTGGGAATGCAGGCATTCACCACCATACCCGGTTTACATGAATTCTTAAAAGCACAGAAGACTTTCCAGGTATGATCTGAGAGAGAGAGAGAGAGAGAGAGAGAGAGAGAAAGAGAGATTTTACTATGGGGGATCTGTGATGCAGCATTGCTGACTTTGAAGATGAAGATGAAGATGAAGGAAGGGCACCCACAAGCCAAGATTAAGGACAGCCTCTAGGAAGTGGAAGAGTCAAGAAACCTAGAGACCCCAGAAGGAATACAGCTTTGTTAACACCTTGATTTTAACCCAATAAGACTCACATTAGATTTCTAACCCTCAGAGCTACATGATAATAAAGGTGTGTTGTTTTAAGCTACTGAATTTGTGGTCATTTGCTATTCTGCAATAAAAATCTAATGCATTTTCCTTATTCCTTTACTTCCTAATCTTTTCTCAAGCCCATGTAAAGTGGCTACTCTCTCATTACTGCAATAACTGATCTTGCAAAGGCCACAAATGCCTTTATGTTTTTTAGTCACTTGGGGAGATTTTCATTCCTTGCCCTATTTGACCTTCCTGCAGCATTTGACAGTGTCTCTCATCTAAGTAACCTTTCTTGCTCTGCTGACTGTAATATCATTCTTCTGGTTCTTCTTTGATCCTTCTGGTCTTTCCATAGTGTGTTCTTTTGTATGGCCTATTTCTGAAAGTTGATGTTCTCTGGAGTTTGATCCTAGGCCTTTATCTTACTCATCCTCCTTTGGTCATTTATTCTTCATCTCCTATTCCTAATTGGTTAATAAGTGCCCCCACTGGACATTCATTGGTCCCTGCACATGCATGTTTCCCATGCACCAGTGCCTAGATATTTTCACAGACAAGATTTGAGCCAGGAAGCCAGGAAAAGAAGGATCACTCTTAGACCAGTCCTCTATGAGGTTGGTCAGATTATTTGTCAAACTGGTCCTATGCTCATCAGGAATAAGGAAGCAATCAAGTGAGTTTTTCCTAAAATATGAGAAGGGCCTGATCTTGCTTAAAATCTTTCAGTATAACAGCAAATGCCATTTATGAACCAGTGTCTCTAGCTTCATTCTCTGCTCCTCCCATTTTGCAGTACATACCCCAGCCACACCAGAGTGACTTCAGAATTCTTAAAATGTCAAGCTCTATAGAATAGTACAGTCCTTTTCCCCATCAGAGCACTGATTACACCATCATAATTGCAGATCATTTGACAAGATTGTTTACAGACAAGTGTCTTGAAGAAAGGACCCAGAGCTTCTCCAGAACATGGAATACAATTATAAATCAACAGACATTTGTTGTATGCTGAATTCCAGCAAACACTGGAATTCTGTTGGTTTCCCAGAGCTTAACCATTGTGTTTCTAAATAAGGATAAGTCTCACTTGCCATTTTGCTTCACCTTTATCCATTCTTCAAAAAGAGAAGCCAACATAAATACACTTTAATTTCCTCAGAGAAAAGCATTCTACTTGTAAAGTATCTTGACTGTGGATTGTGAGACTGTTAAGAGAAAAGAAACCATGGAAAACATATTTATTTGTCTGTATTCTCAAAAAAGTATCATTCATTTCCCCTGGAATGTGCTAATTACTTAATGAAATCTAATCTGTACTACTCCCAAACCATCATCCATAGAAAGCAGACTGAAAGGAATTCATAATATTAAGTTCAAGAAAGAAGTAACAATTACTAACACATAAAAATAAGTTTATCACAGACATATAATTTATGCATTATGCCTCTCTTACATGAAGAATTTCTTTTTATTGAAGTATTTTAGGACTCATGTAGTTATGAAATATAGTCATGTGAAACAGTTTTCTTGTACTCTTTTAAAAAGTTAATTGACTTTAGTTTTTGAGAAGTTTTAGGTTTATGAGACAACTGAATGTAAAATACAAGAGTGTCCACATATCCCCTCTTTTATGTCCCCCTAAATCTGGCTCCCTGTGTAAACATTTTGCATCGGTATGGTACATTTGTTACCACGCTGAGTCTATGAGTCTAGTACTCAACTTTGTGTTACTATAATGAAATACTTGAGTCAAGCTCTGGTATTTTTCTTTATAAAGAAGAAAGGTTTGCTTTTGGCCCATAGTTTTGGAGACTTGAAGTTCAAACAGCATGGAGCAGACTCTGGGGAGGACATTATCCTGGTTGGAACACATCATGGCAGGAGTCCCCATATCTCTGTGTGTGTGGCCTCTGTCTTTCTCCCTCTCCTATAGAGCTACCAGGTTTTAATCATAGAGGCTTTGCCCTAATAACTTAAACTAATATAACCACTTCCCAAAGGCCCCACCTCTAAACACAACAGTTGAATTAAGTTTCCACCTTCTTGATACCATTAAAACAAGACTTGGGTGTTAAACTCCTAAATGAGTTTGGGAAGATACACTGTGTTCAAACCGTTAACATGAGCTGATATTGATATATTATTGTCATTAACTAATATCTGTGGTTTATGTTAGGATGCATAATTCTGTGAATTTTGACAAGCATATAATGACATATAATGGCCATGATAACTGTCCCCTGTGTTCCACATACTCATTCTCTTCTGCTTCCCTCCTTCCAAGCCCCTTGAACTACTGACCCTTTTCTTGTCTCCCTAGTTATGCATTCTCTAAAGTGCCATACGGTTGGAAGTGTATAGCGTGTAGCTTCAAACTTCAAAACCCAATGTAATTTTTTTTCTTTCAGCCTGTAGATATGCAGTGGTTCTAGCAGTTGACTATGTGACTGGGTTTATTTCTGGCTCTCTATTCTGTTCCACTAATCTGTTCATTTACTTTTTCTTTTAAATACAACACTGACTTGACTGCTTCACACCCTTATAATAAATATCATAATAAGTCTTGAACTCAAGTAGTGTTAGTGTTCCAACTTTGTTCTCCTTCAATATTGTGTTGGCTCCGGTGAGTATTTTACCTCTCCATATAAATTTTAGAATCAATTTGTTTGTTAACATCCACAAATTAATTTGTTTTGATTTTGACTGGCATGGCATCTAATTTATAGAAGGAGTTGGGATGAACTAGAATCATGACAACATTGAATCTTCTGTCCATGGAAGATCTTTGTGTTTATGAATTTACTTCCTCTTTCTTTCATCACTTTTGTATTTTTCCACTTCTACATGTTTAGTTTTAAGGCATTTAAGAGCATGTCTGGGAGCTAGATGCAAGATTTCCTTTCTTTTAAGATTTTTGGAGAAAATGGAGTCAAAATGTGTGCTGTGAAAATTTTGTCTTTGATTTTGAGCCATAATTTCCAGTACATCAGTTTTCACAGGAACTATTGCTATGTCGTACAAAATTTTTGAAGTTTCCCTTTTAAAGGGGATACTATTTTTATTACAGATGCTAAAAAAATGAGATGGATCAAGCACAGGATTTTCTAAAGTGTTCTTGTTGTTTTTAACCAAAAATAATAATGATTTATGGAGCTGCTCTAGGCCTTTTTCCTGGAATTCTCTCTAGAGAAGAGTTAAAAGCATATTTGGGAAGGCAGGATAATTCTTAATTTTCAAAAGTTGAGTAGCTTGACACACAAGTCTCATAGCTAAGAAAAAAAATAATGTTCTTACACTAAAATTTGTAGCTGTCCATTTCTTGGCCTCTTTCCATATCATCTTTGCCTTAATCATAATCTCTACCATCCTGCAACCACAGACCCACACTCATTCTTTGGTACTTGGCAGCTGACATTTTTCACAATTTTATGTAACATGCCAATCAAGCACAGTTTCAAGACAGGTCCCCTAGTTCTTCTTGGGCTAACTGATTCACTCTCTATAAACACTTTTTGTTTGTTATGGAGGGATTGGGGTTGAACCCATGTTCTTCCTTTTTAGATGTTTGCAAAGCAGGAGCTCAACCTCTTTAGCCACATCTCCAGCCATTTTTACTATGGTTATTTTGGAGATGGGGTTCTTGAGAACTATTTGCCCTGATAGCCTCAACAGCTATTTTCCCAGTCTTAAACTCCCAAGTAGCTAGGATCACAGTCATGAGTCACTGGTGCCTGGCCTCTGTAAATTTTCTTTACGCAAATGTAAGGCTACCCTGGGTCTCTTTAAGACTTCCATTACCATCTACAGTGTTCCTTGCCTCACATTTTCCTTTGGGACAAGGGAAATAATTTCTACAAAGAGGTTTCAACTCCCTCACACCCCAAGAATAGACAGAAAAGAAGATAGATATTTTCCCAAGTTAAAATAAAAAGTATCAGAAGCAGTACAGATATCACTAAAGGCAAAAACTGGACTGCCACTCAAATCTTAAAAGATTCCTGGACCAAAGATATTAGAATACATACATACATATCTAATTTATTAGTATATGTAATAAATATGGTAGATATTTCATTCAGGCTACAGCAATGACACTGACACAACCATTTGCAAATAGTGATTGTGTTTTAAGTAAAGAAGCTATATTTAACATATTTATTCTATTTCAAGAAAAATAGCTAATTCAGAAGAGTGTTGTTTCATAATGAATGCCATTTTATTTGAACTCCATAGTTGTGTGTGTACCATAATGTCCATTTTGTGATTTCTGAGACTATAACCTTGAGCTATCAATTGGCTTACAAGGGCTAGCTCCAGTGCCCCGAGGTGTGAGGTGGGGCTAGGAACAGGGTGTGCGCAAGGCACCGACACCCTCCACACACACCCGGGATAAGCGAGCCTGACTGCCTAGGCCTGATCCTGCAGCCTGTTGCCCCTCACCCCTTCCTGTCTACTCTGCTTGTGTTTATTCTAAGGGAAGTGGCGGGGGGCCGCAGCCACCACCATGTGCGGCTGGCAGCCTAGGATGTGTGTTAGGTTGGCCTATGGATTCTCTTAGCTATGGCAGGTGTTCCCACTGTGCATGCCTATTTGCTTTCCCTCCTCCCCTTTTGGGGGCAGAGTGAGGGCATTAGCATGGCAGCCACAGTTTTTTTGTAAGCACTTTTGCCTAGCAGCTGATTTAAAGTTACTTTAGACTGAGAAGCCTGGCAAACTTGTTGGAATAACTTAAGTCATAAGGTATCATGCTTCAAGTTTTCATGGGAGGCAGGGTTCCAGTAAGTATGGAACCTTCCCCAAGGAGGGGAAGGAAGACAGAAAGGACATGTGCTCAGACCATGGAGGAAGCAGAAAAGGTGTCCTGACATCTTAGGTAAGGGAGAGGAAGGCAGAGGCTGGAGACATGACACACGCCTGAGGGATTGGCACTCACCTGTGCCTCTAGGTCACTTCCATTGACTGGTACTGGAGCACTTTCAGCAACATGAAACCTGCACTCTCCAGTTGCTCTCTCAGGAAAAAGGGGCATTAGATGGGGGGGAAAGAGAAGCAGACATTAGGTGCCATAATCAATCAGGACTCCCCCAACGTAGCATGAGGTATACCTGAATAAACCCTGGGCTTGGTCTCAGCCCACAGGGAGGGAGCATGAGCTCTCCCAGAGCTGGAATCATCTTGAGGCCAGAGTTGGCAAGGAGTGGCTTGACACCATGATGGGAAAGTCCCTCAGGAAGATAGGAAGAGACAGGCAGGGCAAGCAGTGCAAGAAGTCTGCTTACATGGGGAAGGAGGAGGTTCAGGAGAGGATTTGGTTCATTTAGAAGCTGGTTTAGAGGCTAATAGAACCTGTGCAGGGGAACAGGAAGTACAGAGGGAGGGTTTGGTGTGGAGATAGGAAAAGGATAGGGCATAGGGTATTTCCTTTCATTTACCAGCACACTCACAGAAATTGTATAAATCCCTTAAAATATTGGGATTGAAAGTGCCATTAAGTGGCCATTTGGAGGCATTGTCTAATGGGTATTGGGGCTGTGCCTGATTAGAGAGAAAAATGAGCTTTCGTGGCTTAAGATCAGGTGTCAGGCAGAGGGGCCCAAGGTTGGCCAGGAGACATCCCAATGGGGAGTCTGAAGGAATTTGGGATGGCCCAATCTCCATGGTGAGGCCTCCCCGAAATATCAGTTCCTCAGGAAAGAGTAGATGTGGAACACCTGGGAGGAACGTCTTCATCACAGGGCCCCACAGTCCTAGGGAACCCAGTTCCCAGGGAAGGGAGCAAGCCGAGACCTAGCGCTAGGATTTCAAGGAAACCAGAAAGACATCATGGCTCTGCATGTTAGAAGGACTCATCAAGAGGGAACCTTGAGGGAAGATCGGCCAGTGATGGATGGCAATTGGTGGCATGCTGGGGCAGAGGAAATTCCCTGTGAGTGAGGGAGCAGCAATTTCTAGGATTGGGGGTTCCAGCAAAGCAGCTCAGATCCTGGAGGAAGGGAATGGGAGTTGAGAGAGAGAGAGAGGGATGGGGCGGGGCAGGCCGGGAGAGCAAGGTCAGTGCCAGGATCACATCCTGATCTGACTCATGCACCAAAATGTTAGGAAAAACTCCCCTCACAAAGAAAGGTCATGAGAAAAGTCTCACGTCCAAGGGCAAAATTTAATGGCAGGCTTGATCCCTTGATTCGCCAGGCTGGCCAGAGGATCACAGACTCTGGGCCAGGTGTGGCTTTTATAGAAGGGGGATGTTAAGAAAATTAGCACATGTGTGGTAGTCTCTGGTAGGGGTGGGGCTGTCTTAGAGCATGGGAATTTCTGTTAAGGGGCGGAGCTGCCATTTTTCTGCCGATTCACAAAATGGTGACATTATTACTCTGTTGCATAGTTCATTTCAAAATCATGAAGAGTATATTTTATTTTATTTTCCTCCTTCCTTATTTTTTAGATGGAATTATAATTAATTTTCAACCTTTTCTTCTTTTCAACACATGCAGTTAAAATCTATAAATGTTTCTCTAATCACTTCTTTAGCTTCTCCCACAGGCTTTGACATGTTATGTTTAAATTCATTTAGTTTAACATGTTCCTAATTTCCATATGGCTTCTTCACCCATGGTTATTTTTAAATGTATGTTTTCATAGTTTTTGGGTCTTTAATTATCTTTGTGTAATAGGTTTCTGGTTTAATTCTACTACGGTGAGACAATATACTTTAAATTATTTCATTTCTTTGAAATTTGGTGAAGACTTTTATGACTTAGCATACAGTAGCACTTACTAATTGCTCATGTATGTATGGGAAGACACTGTACTCTTTTTCTTAAGACAGTGTACTCTTATTGAATGCAGTGTTCAATAAATATCAAATAGATCAAATTTTTAATTGTGTTGATTATCTTCTATGTCTTTGTTAGCCTTTTTTTTTTGATTCATTTATTCACATGTGCATACATTGTTCACATCATTTCTCCCTTCTGTCCCCACCCCCAAATGCTTTTGCCACAACAAATGATAAGCATCTGAGTTGATAAATTTATTAATTAACCTAATTTAATCATTCCATGGTGTAAATATACTCTTGGATTATAGCTCATAAAAGACACAATTACATTTTTAACAATTTTTCCAAAAGCTGCAAAAAATACTTTAGCACAAAAAGGATCCTGTCTATTGGGGGAGAGAGGAGACACATTTGCTTCTTCCCTTTCACCTTGTTCCCTGTCATGATGGGTATTTGCCTCAACAGGTGAACTTTAAAAAGTAGGAAGCTTTAAAAACTAATACAAAGACTTTTCTCTATATCCTTTTCAAACAAGAGACCTCTATTTATTATCCCAATGTCTCAATTAGAGAGATTCCTAAATCAATTGATATGCTTGAGCAAAATGGAAACCAATTGTCGTAAGTCATTTCTTCCAACTATTCACTTAGACTACTGGTCAAAGTGTATGAATCAGCAATGAGCTGTGAGCTGAGTCCAGCCTGCTCACAGCACTGATTCCCTCTGAGCATTGTTGCACTGAAGGGAACATTGAGAATTTCCAAGGAGAGTAGAGAAGTAGAGAATGCAGGCCTCAACACGAAGTGTTGGTCATTTTCCTGCTCAAAACTACCCATTTACTTCCTACCCCATTTAAAAAAGAACCCTCAACTCTCTCTAAGTTAAAATGCCATGCATAGTGTCAATTCCAGGCATAGCTGACTTCTTGGCACTCTAAAAACTCAGTCCTTCCCCAAAAACTTACCCTGGCTCTTCCCCTACCGGGAAGACTTCTCTCAAGTCTTTGTATGTCTCTCATTTCACTTATGTACATACTAAAACATTGCTTTCTCAGACAAGCCTTCTGTGACCATCTTCGCTAAAGTAACCTACAACCTCTGTGTCACTATCATTCAGAGCTTTAGTCTAGGTGATTTATCATCCTTATTACTACATTCCACATACTGTTGTCTTTTGTCTTACCTTGACTGAGAATATAAATCTAGGGCAGAAGTTCCAGTAGATGCCACACCCCAGGCATCAAGGACAGTGTTTGCACATAGTAGATATTGAATATCTTTGAATTAACTAATCATTTAGGGGTATGTTGAAAAATGGGAAATGAAATCTATGTCATCATTTACTCCTCATGTTCATATAGAAGTATCCAATTTTGTGAGATGTGATTGACTCGTTGTGAAATTTTTACTTGTTTACACAAATAACTTTTAGAAACTTCATAAAGCTGTCAACCATTAGTGCATTAACATCTTGCTCTGTAAATGATCTCTTGTTGAGAAATGAGTTTAAATAAAAGGTACTATAACTTCTGAAATTGCTTTTGATAGTTTTATGAAATTGAAAAGTTAAAATGAGTGGTGGAATAATTTCATGCAAATGTAGGTAAAGAAATACAAAGGGCAAATGATCTTGTATGAAGCACAGAATCTGTAGACAGTATCTTGACATACCATTTATTGGCAGCTACTTTTTAATTAAAATCAACAAAGATTTACCACCAGGTGTTTTTAGACTTAACTCCTATTGCTGTGCATTCTGCAAATAACAAAGAAAGTGAAGGAACTGCAATTTAAATGACAAAGATAAGACACATATTAAGATATCGAAAATACAGAAAATCCAGATACTATGTACAGAAAACCACTTCAGACCAAGATTGATAAAGGGAGGTGGAATAAGACCAGGGATTGAAGAGAATCTGTGACTATAGGAGTTAGATAAAAGAAGACTAATTCAGCAATGAGGACCATGGATAGAGAAGTTTGTGAGCAGTGGAATGGACATCAGCAAAAATGCAAAGCCTGATGTGGGCTGGAGCATGGCTCAAGTGGTAGAGCCCTGACCTAGTAAGCATGAAGCCTTGAGTTCAACCACAGGCCCACCAAAACAGAACAAAACAAAAAACAATAATGAAAGACAATGTTTCTTTACCATAGAGGAATAAACTTTTGTGACATTGCTAAAATGAAGCCAGATTGTAATTTAGGTATTAGAAAACATTTCTCTATAATGTTCACTTTTATGAAAATATGTCATATTTCATTTTGGATAGTAAGAAATAAATTTTTCTTTTTTATCATCTAGTTTAATTGCATAAATCACAAAAATATTTTCAGACAAGATTGTTGATAAATATAGTACAAACTCTAGAATGGTTTTTAGTGAAATGCCTTCAAAATTTTCCTACATAGCAAAACATCCCTTTGAAAATGAATCTTTAATGCTTTTGGACTGTTCAGTAAATGCAGCATTACCATCTCCAGCTCTAAGCTGTAATTAATTACCTTTTGATCTCCTTTGTCCCTGGATAACATTATCTTTTCTTCTCCACTATATTAATAACAGTACATTATTAAAAAAAAAACTCTTTAGTAGTATCAGATTTATGACTTTATCATCTATGAGTGTGAGAGATTAAAGTAGAAGTACAATAAATCAGAAAATCACTTTATAAACAGTACAAAGTCTTGAAATGTTGATGCCAATGAAAAATGAGCAACAGGTACCACCCAAACTTACAATGTATTCATTCGTGGTGTTGTCTGGCAGCAAACACTGTTGTTAGTGTCTGCGCAGACACTGGTCTTGAGGGATGTACAACTCACTCTATGATTCAGTAACTAAAAACAAGGAACCACCACAAATTATAATCCAGCTGGCTGGGTCACAGTTTGGGCAGGCTTATTCGTTACTGTAGATTAACATTTTGACCACTGAGAATCTGATTTCTGAAAGTGTAAACTCACCAGAGTGGTTCATGCCTACTATTAACAGGCCATTTACAGCCATGATCATGTCTCCATGCTTTAACCTTACATCGTAGCAAGCAGGAGTTCCCAACAAAATAGGCTTAATAAAAAAAGGCTGATTGGTGTGGTTCTCTTCGTATCCATCGACAATACTAAAGCCCCAGCTTCCCAAGTAGCTTCTCCATAAAACTGTATCATGGCAGCTATGAAGGGCATTTGGAAGCCCAAGCCACATGCCACGAGAGAGACCAGCTGGCATCATACTCATTCGCACTGAAATCACTTGTCTGCTCTTCCAAGGTCTGAGTTGCTTCCTCAACAATCTGGATCTCCAGTGCTTGGAGGACAACTGCTGAGGAAGCAATGCTGGCCTTCAGCATAGCCATGGCCTCACTGTGACTTAGATTGGCCAAATCAATGCCATTGATATTCAGCAGCACATCACCTCTCTTGATCCTGCCATCTTGTGTGAGGCAGCCAGCGGTGGCACACTGGTCACAAAGATCCCTCTGCCCCCAGCAACTGTCATTCCAAGGGACTCATGCAGTTCCTCCTTTACAGTAGTGTGTTTTTCTTGGCATGTAATACACTGAATAAGAGCCTTATGTGAGTGGTCTGTTGTGGGAGGGCAGCTGCATATGGTGCTGGCTGCTATTGGGAGTTCCTGCTTCCCAGGTGGTGTTGCCAGGCTGGGGTTTCCCTGGTCTAGCTCTTGTTAAGTTCACCCTCTCTCCACTAGCCTAAGTGATCTAGGCAGTGAGCTCTGGAGTCCCATGCTTCAGATCATGCCTATTGTTGGCCAGCAGTCTTGTCATTGCTGCTAAGCCTGCCGTTGTGGGCTGCCTGCCCCCCTGCCAACCAGCCGAGACTTAAAACGCCTGACTCACCTATCATTCAGACTACTTTATTGACAACCTGTTCGATGGAGTCCCATTTATGAAGAACCATGTAGAAAATCACCTCCAGGGGAGTTCCCATCAGAATGGTTGTATGCTTGGTTGCCAAAGCAACTTTCCCGCAGCACAGTCAGATGCAGCGTGGTGCAGAGCTGGGAAAGGACTGCTCTGGCATAGTTATGGGACACCTTGCTGATATCATAGTTGTTGACCTGAAGAATCTGGACCCAGCAAGGAGTAGCCCATCTCTGGCAATGATCCCTTCCTGGTAGACTTCCTGGATGACAATGGCAATCATTGGTATTTCATTGCCACCCACAATAATCCCCAACTGAACGTATGGAATAGAGCTGTGGATTTCCACTGTGGCGATTTCTCCTTCTGGTAAAGTAAGTGGCTGTTTGTGCAGTGTAGGCTCCAGAGCTCTCCTCAAAGGCAGGGTTGTCCAGGCCAGGCTCCTCAGTCCACACGGGAAGAGAAAGTGATGTCAAGTTCTGCTTGGTGGGCACTGTGCCCGTACTTGTCCCCCAGCAGTCCGTTTCTCAGGATGAAGTACCTGGAGGATCAATGATAGTGGATCCACTTTCATTCTCAATACCTGAGTTTTACTAGTTTTCCTTTTCAGGGCAACTCTCTGATGAGAAGCTCCAAGACATCTGTTTTTAAGATGTGCCTCCAGATCACAGTGTTGCATTACATCTTGGCACACTGAAGAAAATGGTTACAAAACTAATAATTTGTTTAGAAGTTTATGAACTATAATGCTAGTCTTATTACACAACTTGAAATGAAGTCTTTTCCGATCCAATGGACAGAAGTTTTTCTCAAGTTTCTGAGGCACTTATAGCAGAATGTGTGTCCACAGGATGCATCCAGTGGCTGCAGCAGAAGCTGAAGGCAAATATGGCAGACAAAGTTATCATCCAGTTCATCCTGGTAATTATACAAGTGGTTTCCTTTTGTCCAGTGCTTCTGGTCACACTCAAAGCACAGGGGGTTTAGGAGGAGCAGAAAGAGGTCTGTTCCACTGACACCATCTCATCACTTGTTCCCATTCTGAATCAACTGGTACATATTCTGGACCCTTATATGTTCGAGTCCCATTGAAGGTTCACTTTCCTTTTATAGAAAGAGATGCTATCTGACTAAAGCCAGGGAAAGTGCAGCTGCCCAGGGCGTGCACAGCTTGCAGTACCTCAGCCCATAGCCAGCTCCTGCTCTTTACAGCCTACTAAGGGAGAGCCAGGAGCCAGCTGGTCTCTGCTCCACTGGGACTTGCCACCACTGCGCCAAATTTCTTCATAGTTATATTTGAATAGTTTTATTGTCATTTAAATATGTATTTTTCATCTCTGAAAGAGAATCTTTCTGAATTAATGTTCTATAATACTTCTCTAAAGAAAATGTTTATGTTTCCTTATAAAGTTTATAAATTTTAGGCAGAGTCAGTTTAATAACACATCCAGATAAACTTTGTGAATTGGTATCTTTTAATGGCAAAGTTGGAAAATATTTTGTAAATATCAATATGAATAAAAATATTTTTCAATTTTTTTTCCTAAAGCTAATGTATCTTCAGCAAGGAGAACAAAAATATTCCCAAATACATACAATGTTCATGGTATTATCCATTAGTTGCAGATTTGAGATTTATTATAGTTCTCTGACATCAAACACAAAAACATTAGAGAGGCAGAAATAGGTTGCCATTATTTCAAGCACCAAAGTAAAATGTAAGTTCCTGACTGGAGATAAGATCTAGACTTCTTTACTTCCCCTAAAACACTAAATGTTTAAATCTTGCACTCTGTTGTATTCATATAAGTAGTATATACAGACTGAGGCAAGACTCTAAAATTTTGTGCAAATTTGTATGACTTTAATATTTTGAATTTTACAAAACAGATTGTGAAAATGAGATTCTAATTGAGAATGTTAATAAACAGTCAACCATTATCAAACAAGCCTAGGACTATAACTTGATGTTCAGAATACTAATTAGCAAGTTGTGGAGACTGGCGTTCCTGATTAGACCAGCAGCTGACCTCCTGCAGGGCATGCTTTCTTAATGAGAATTCGTGCTGGACCTGGCTTACAGTTTAGGCTGTGTAACACACACTGCATACCACACACACTGTTGGCTGACAGATTTTAAAGTAAACTGTGGTTATCAGTATTAAAAATTATATTTTTTAGAGTAAGCACTGTAGCCTGAGCTTCAGATACAGAATGATGATTATTCTAGTCAAAGTATGTGCTCATCTAAAGAGGTTAGTGTAGCCCATCCTTTCTGAAAACTGCTTATAAATTAGGATAAAGGTTAAATAAGTTTATAAATGAGTATGTTGCAAAGTTCTGTGCAGTCAGCGATTTGAGGATTTACAAGTTAAAATGATGACTTGTATGTGCAATTAAAGTACAGATAGCATCATGGAGCAAGTTGTACTTGGAAGACAGAGCAGACAGAGATGAGGAGTGATACAGATATCCATGTATTACACAGAATTACTTTTGCAAACATATGAAGTGAGGAAATAGTTCATCAAAGTATAAAGTAGGAATAAGCTAAAAAAATCTACTATAGCATCCTAAATGCCACATTAAAACCGAAATCACCAGGTGTGGTGGTACATACCTATAATACCAGCACTCCAGAGGCTAGGGAGATGGATCATGGGTTTAACCCCAGCCTGGATACATGATGAGCCCCTGTCTTAAAACAACAAAACAATCATACAAATTAAGCAACTGGAGACTTCTGCTACTATTTTGGTAATAAAAGTGATCTTCTGTTTTTGGAAGATTGACCTATAAGCAAAGTAGAAATCATAATAAAAGTAAAGAGTGCAATTAGGGAGAATGAGAACAGATCATTCACTCGCTCACTCATTTACATATTCCTGCGTGTATGTGTGTTGTGTCCAGAGAAGAAATGAATACTTACATGATCCTAAATCAATGTAGTTTACAGTGGACAAAACAGTCAAAAGATAGCCTAAAATTAATTTACACAAATAAAAGTTAGACTTTTTTTTTTGGTGGGATTGGAGTTGGAGCTCAAGGTTTCTTGCTTGCAAACCAGGCATTCCACAACTTGAGAAATACATCCAGTCCTTTTTTTCTTTGATTATTCACAGACAGGATTTCTCAAACTATTTATGCAGGCTGGCCTCAAACAATGATCCTCCAGGTCACATCCTTCCAAGTAGCTAGGATTACAGATTTATATCAGTACAAAAAAAAGCAAAAGGAGAATAAGCTGGGATTGAAGTTTGTTTTGAAAGATGTTTCATGCTACTAAAACAAAAATATCATAGACTAAATTGTATACAAAAAGTGCAATATATCTCTGAGAGTTTGGGAGGCAAGAGCAAGGTGCCAGCAGATTTGGTGTCTGATGAGGTCATACTTCTGCATTTCCTTTACTGCCCTGATGGTCTCCTGATTCTCTCAAAATCAAATGCAGTGTTTTAGTCTAGTTGTGTCCTAGAGAAGCACAGAGCAAAGTCTAACCTCTCAGTGAAAAGCATTCTTCTGAAACACATACATTCGAGCCTTGTTTCATTTTGCACACAAGTTGAAAGGATTATCCTAAGTCTGTACTTTTCCTTCTCTATAAAGTCAAGGGCAGGAGACTCCAGGAATTGAAGCACCCAAAGGGCTATGGCAGATATAGACCAAAATAATGTTTATCCTAAAAGTGATTATTTAAGGTTACTAGATTTGGAGCATAACCAGATTTTTTTCCCCAAAGTCATTCCATACTTTCACTTAATTATTTAACCTTCTGTAATTAGTTTTTATGAGTAATATGTGGTATCTAATCTGTATTATTCCAATTAAAAAATTAAGTTGTATACTAAGCAAGTCATTCCATCCTGTAAATCATATAGTGGCCGTTGCTTATTTCCATTAGGTATTAAATAAGACAAATACTTCCTTACATGCTGTATCATAAGAAAGACATTACTAGCTGGGTGACAGTGGTGTATGCCTGTAATCCTAGCTCCTCGGGAGACAGAGATCAGGAGGAGTGTGGTTTGAAGTCACCTCAGGCAAACAGTTTGTGAGACCCTATCTTGAAACTACCCAACATGATACAGGGCTGGTGGAGTGAGTCAGGTAGTAGAAGTGCTTGCCTAGCAACCATGAGGCCCCAAGCTCAAACCCCAGTACCACAAAAAAAAAACATATTACTTCTGTTATACAAGATTAAAATGCTACACTGTATTCCTTAACATACAGAAGAGAAGGCTATTACAATAAATGATAACAGATGGATATTACTTCGGATGGTATATAAACTATATTTACTAACAACCTGCAAAGGACAATGTGAAGAAACACAGCTCATGCTCACCAGTAACACAAATCACTGTTCAGAAGCTGGTCCACCATGTGCTACACATACACAAACCAGCTAGGGACAGCTTTGTAAATGAGGGGAGTATCTGACCTGGGGAGGCAGAAAGGCAGATGCAGCTGGTCAGAAGAACACATGCAGGTGTCCATGCAAGACTGGATTTTATCCTCTTGTTAACATTTTACCACCATTACTACTCAGCCTACAAACATCTAAGTTTACAAAATTGTCCATATCTCTTCATGATATCAAGAAAGTGGTAAAAGCCAATAAAGATAAGATTATAAAAAAACCCACAGCTCTGTTGATGACAGTTGTCTCAGGTATAATGTGAACATCGGCACAGAGGAAGAAATGGCAGGACTGAATTTCAGGATGCTGAATATTATATTTTCATCTGGGTATTTACACTTAATATACTAATTTTGCAATAAATTAATTCCATTGACAAATTTCAGGGATGATTCTCACCTAAAAAATGTGGCCACAGCACAAAATAGATTTGTGTATATCTTTTTCTTGCACAACTCCTGAGGAAAGGGACAACTTTATGTGTTTATAAAACTCCAAAAACTGAAGTAACAGGGTAATTTCTGAACACTAACTCTACGGGGTACACATACGATGGACACCACGAATAAGAACACCCACAAATTTCAAGCTCCAGCTACAAGTCTTTGTCTCCTCTCACCCCCAGCAGAAAGGGTAGCTGTGAGTGAAGGTACTGGCAATAAGAACTCAGCCCTGTTCCTTCAAGGTCCTGATGATATAGTTGTCAGCATCCTATTAAAAAAAATGCAAAAATTTAGTCATTAAAACATCTTATGATACTTAGTAACAATATAATTTCATTAATGAAAGATGACATTTTGTTACGGACAAAAGACACAAATAACACATGCATTTAAAAGTAATGTGTTCAGGCTGCTAGAACTATAATTCAGTGGGAGAGCACTGCCTAGCATGCACAAGGCCAAGGGTTCAATCCATAATACCACATTTCAAAACAAAACAAAAGCATCATTTTTAACCACTTAAGTTACTTGGAAGTCCATACTGTAACATCTTACACAGATGGCAAACAATGACAAGAGAAAACCTAAATAGGCCCTCTTGCTTCATTGCTCTTAGTTGACCTGAAAATCATTAATTTTAGAGATCATACAGCTGAAAAATACATGATCAGTTCCCCACTAACTTTACTAGAGATAACACATCTAATGTGTGGGTTATGATAACAGTTTCCTTGAGGCCTCCTTGGCTAATAATTCTGATTGTGCTATAGCATATAACTCCCTGAGGGTGACAAAATGGGATAAAATTCTTGGTATCTCTATTTTTATATTGTGTGTCTGCTGACACGACCTTTGAGAAAGAGTCTGCAAAGCATTTTAAAGTAATCAACATATGGGTATGTCCAAAATGATAACATGGTTACCTCTGCCTATTGCCCATGGTGGTGGTTGTGTATTTTTTCTACCACTCTCCCTCCCCAGTGACATCTCAGCAGTTAAGGCACCTAAGATCTTGGCTTTGTCATGAGGCCTAGAACACACCATGAGTCCATGATGTTGACTGCCCACTAGCTCACCAGGTATAAGGATGTTTATGCACAAAGATACCTTTTGAAATCATGTCCATAACTAATGGACAAGTACCAAATTTTAGGCCATCCCTAAAAATACCAGTTTTGTTTCCTTTATTCAGATCATGAACCTTGTCAATTTTGGTCAGTGCTGCTCGTTTTGGCTTGAGTCACGAAATAAGTTGAGGTCCCAGTAAAGGAACCTTGCCTGTCTCATTCATAAAATGTGGCTTAGTCCCATTTCTATCGTTTCCAGGCCATGACATCCTGACATCTGTTATCATGAATGGATATCATTGCTTTGGGTGTTTTAGCATATGACTTCTGAGGGACACAAGTATCTGTGCCTTATCAACATCATCCTGCATGCTCTAGGCAAATTCCACTATGCTGTGAGTGTGTTGGTTTGCTTATTCTTTACAAGTACTCTAATAAATAATAGTGATAGATATTAACTTATTGAAGTTTGATAGATTATGTTTCTGTAATCTTCAAACATTCTAGTAAGGCTAGTTTGCATACCTAATGTTCTTATTAGTTTTTTTATTGAGTGTGGTATAGGCCAAATATCCAAATTGTTGTAGTAACATTAGTCTACACAAATATGGTATCAGAGGAGAACTTTGGAAAGCTTGCAATAATATAATTATAGCAAATGGATATATTTATTTAAGGAATATTTAATGACTGCTACATTCTGTCATTTTGATGTAATATTAAGCAAAACAATAGCCCTACTTTACTAGCAATTGTAATCTAGAGCTGGAAGACAGATAAGCAAATACACACATACGTGCTTAACAGATATGATGATTTTATGTACTATAAAGGAAGAGAGATTGTAGTGGGGTGAAGCAAGAACACTATTCCCTATAGAATACTAAAGAAAAGCCTCACTGCTAAAGAATGCCAGGGACAAATATGAGGGATATGAGAGAATAAGATGTGTAGGTCAAGGAGAAAACCCTCTGTAGAAGAAAACCCAGGGCAAATGGCCTGAGAGAGATGCATCCTTCCCATGGACCAGTGAACAAAAACCTTATATGGCTAGACCTGAGGATAGAAGGTTCATGATCTGAATAAAGGAAACAATAGGAGGAGGAAGTATAAATGAAATCAAGAGTCAGCAAAAAGCCAGGTTAAGGCCCAGTGCACCTCCCTGACAACCACTACAGTGGGCCCAGGCAGGGGCACATGGATGCTGGCAGTGGTGGAACTGCTGCAGAGGTGCATGGCCAGTTAGAGGCATGGCAGCCTGCGTTGCCAGGTTCTGCTGGGTTACTAAGACCATCTGGCCACCCTCATTCCATCCAGGGCTGATTGGAAAATCCTAGTCTAGGACTCCACAGGCTCCTGCCACCTGTTGGGCATTCCCACATGCCTGGTGTTAGTGGCTGCTTCTGCACAGAGACTCCACCTTCTCCGCCACGTGTCGAGTGAGATGACACACTGTCGCCCCTGACATATACCTCCCAGACCCAGGCAGTGCAGAATAATGCACCTAGCAGCTTCCAACCATTCTCTCATGCAAAGTGCACACAAAGGAGACTGGGCGCTCCCTCCTCCTTCCTGCTGACTCAGTGAGTTTGCAAACTAAACACTACTTTACAAGCACCCAGCCACACAAATGCTCACACAGCTTCTATAATGTTCTATTTGGCTCAAGTGATAAGACAGTAAATGTAAAACAGTATTTCCGCGTGTGCTTCATAATCAAATTACATGGGCTGGGGAAGTGTAAGAAAGGACTAAAGATTCACCTTAATCATTACTGAACCTTTGAAGAGGAAATACTACCAATGTGCTGAGAGGTACTGAGGCCCTTAAAAACAACAAATGGTGGCAAGGATGAAGCCAAACAGGAACCCTTATATATTGTTGGTGGGAATACACCAATAATGGTATAACCATTATTGGAAGCAGGATAGAGATTGCTCAAAGAGCTAAAGACTGAACTGTCCTATGCTCCAGTGTTACTTCTGGGCAAATACTCAAAGGAATGTAAGTCACAATATGATAGAGACACCTGTATACCCGTGTTCACTGCAGCACTATTCACCAAAGCCAAAGTATGGAGACAACCCATATGCCCTACAACTGATGAATGGATTAAGAAAATGTGACATATATACAGAATGAAGTTTTACTCAGCCATAAGGAATAATGACATGCAGTTGGAAAGTAAATGGTTGCAATTGGAGGACATCATGGTCAGTGAAGTAACACAGGCTCAGAAACACAAAGCCCGCATGGTTTCTCTCACATATGGAACATATGCAACAGATGAACATAGGCACAAAATTAATCATGACTGTGTACAAACTCATATTTGGAATATTTGTAATAGTGGAACTACTCTATGGAACTTGGGGAACAAGGGGAAGTAAAAGAGAATGACAGACCAGCAACAATATCATAAAACATAACATGTGTAGGTTTAGGATACAAGCATGCGTATCGAAAGCTATTGAAAGATGGTGGTTCGGAGGTAAAAGGGTAAGGGAGAGCAATGGAAGGGTTTGAACCGACCAAAGTAAAGTAGGCCGACAGTGGGAACATATTGAGAAAATCCTTGCAACATCAATCAAAATATGAATAACAAAGGACTGGACTGTAAAATAGGCATAGTGTGTAAGGGGGTATTGACGGGAGGAGGGAGGGTGAATGAAGGAGATTTAAGTGAGGGTACATAGTGGATGGACTTCATATACTTATTTGAAATGGAATAGAGAAAAGTTCTGCAATAGCTTTAAGAGAGGAGGGAGAAGATGGTAGGGTTGATCTAACCAACGTACAAAATAAGCCTATTTTGGAACTGTCATAATAAATATCCCCTCAACGCATATGACCTAAGAACAAGTAAAATACTATTAACAATAAATAATAGTTGTTCCGTAACAACCTTTAGAGTCCTAGATCATGGGATCCCTCTGTATACACTGGAAAGCCTGCCTGAAAATTGACCTACTAAGCTGTGATTTGCCTGAAATAATTTTGGAAACCCTCAAATCATAGCTGACTTTCCCATTTCCTGGCCCCAACTTAAGTGTGACCCACTCCCTTTCCCGGCACCCATCTCAATCTCACTGACACTTTCCTCATCTCTCCTAAGCAGCCCTTCTTGCACGCCCTTGTCTGTAGTGCCAGTTCACTGGGAGGCTCCCACTGCTGATACATAAGAACAACAGACAGGTGATCACCAAGGCCTCCCAGAGGCATTTACTCCCCTCAACAAGGCAACTCCAGAGGTCTGCCTTACCTGGGGGTCCATTTCCTTCTCCACAGACAGGACCACAGAAGCAGAGGTGACTTTCTTCATGGCAGAGCCACTACCACCATGGCCACAGGACAACAGCTCCACTCGCAGACTGAGGATGCAGGGGGACTAGGCCAGGTCTCCTGGACACTGGCAGTGGTGGGACCTCTGCACAGACATGCAGGCACCTGGCGGCTTTGGCAGGCGGTGGTGCCAGGGGCCTCTGGGCTACCATGCCTAGCTGTCTGCCCTCAATTGCCCCGGGTTTGGTGGAAAATCCCAGGCTCTGCTTCTTCAGCTTCCACTACTTCTTCAACAAGCTCGGCAAGCAATCCTGTCATGAAAACAAATAAAAGATAAACCTTAATGGAAGTCAAGAAATAAAATGAATATTGGTCATTATAAGAATAAGCACAGGTCATAGCTTCTTGGGGCATAAATTACTGTATAGACAGGTCTTTTGTAATTTAGTGGGAAAAGAAAAAAATGCCTTCATGCATATGCCAGATGAATAAGAATATGAAACAATAGCTTTGTTTTAACCATCATAAAGATGGATTATATTCAATGGAAATAATTACCTACATGGATTTACCATTTTTGCTGTTTCCAGGAAGTGAGAAGGAAAACAGACTGAGCATTTCCAATGTTCTAATTTGAAGAGCTGAGTCTAACAGTAAAACAATAAACTGGTCAGATGGTTTTTGAAATTCCCTTCAGTTATGGTTCAGTGTGGGAAATGTGCATTAATATTGTACCATCAGGAAAGACCACTATTTCAAAAAAAAACACTTGCTGTCCCAGTTTATGAAATCCACTTTGGGGTGTCTTTGGCCCATAATAAATCTGTATCTCTCTGAACAGAGACATATTTATTTCTGTCTTCCCAAACATATTTATCTTGGCTGTTATTCTTAGGCTTTTGCTAAAGCACCAAGACATTTCCTTTGTGAAGAAAAATATTAAGTTCTCAGGTTCACACTCTTTATCTCCATAACTTTGGTTCCTCTGCTCCTTAGTCTTCACACGACCTGACAACAAAACCACCTATCAGAGAGCAGTGAAGCCAAGTTTCTGATGTTCGCATGGTGGTATTTTTTATAGTTCTGAATCAAATATTTTCCCCATATCTTCCCTTCCAAGTCACTGAAGGGAAGACCATTGTTCCAGTGGAGGTCTTCTACATCTTGGGCTGCCTTTCAAAGCTTTTAGAATGTGGATTTGCCAACTAGTGCCACATTATTTCATTAAGTCCAGGTAAGATATCTCTGCATTGGTTCAGATGTAAAACATGTTCTGGATGCAATAAATCTTACATTTTAATTCATATGCTACATAAAATAGAAAATCAAAATATGAACTCATTATTAATGACAGTTAAATATTGCATCATGAGATATACCTTGAATAATAAGCATATCTTACGATCTTCTCTAATGCTGTTAGAATCATCACCACCTACATTCATACTGAATTTTTTTGTGTCTTCCTGTTACATACATTTAATTTTGCTATTCTTGTTTAAGGAAAAGATCCTTTCCTTTAATGCACCTCTGGTTATCCAATGATCCAAAAGATTGTATAGAATATCTATAATGTTTCTGTCTATGGAAAATGTCAAGTAGAATTTCACATTCTGTAAGGAAGAATAGCAAATAAGGCTCATTGATTAATGCAAGTTCTGTTATTACTGGGCTCACTTTGCCAAAAAACACTATATCTCTTTTAGCTACACTCCTTTCAGAAAGATTTCCAATTTAATAATACTCCTGGGGACACAGTAATTATGAATCAAAATGGAAAACTGCATCCACAAAATGACATTTGGAGGTTTTGGAATTTTCTAGAATGTCTCTATCTTAAAGTGAATGTAGAAAAAATTTCCCCATATGTTCTACATAGTCAACAATTGCCTGTTTCTAAGGACATGATAAGAGTTACCCACAAAACTAGAAAGGTGGATTGAGCCTAATGAAAATTCTTTGAGTTACCCATAAATAACCATTGTTTTAGTTTATGCTTCTTCTTACTATAAAAAATAGACATTTACAACTCACCTTGCAGCTTTAAACTTTTTTTACTGACATTTTTGTTATGGTTGATATCATTGTGTTGATATTTGCAATTTATCTCTAAGACAGATTCTTGCTAATATACCCCAGGCTATCCCACAGTCAGGTGTGCAGCCAATACTGGCCATGAACACAAGTTTTTCCTGGGGCTGGGCATGGTGACTCATCCAAGTAATCACAGTTATTTGGGAGGTACAGATAGGAGGATCATGGTTTAAGCTACAGTGGTTGAAAATGTTTGCAAGACCTTATCTCAAAGAACAAGATAGGCATAGTGGTAGACACCTGTTACCCCACTTAGATAAGAGATAAAAAAAAAACACAAGACTCTTCTGAAGAATTACTAAAGCAAAAAGATTAGGAGCATGGCTCAAGTGGTAAATTACTTTTGGTTGTAGGGACCTCAGTTATGAACCTTGCTATGAGGATTTTTCATGAACCTTTCCCTCCTTTTGAGTAGTTCAAACACACCCACTTCCAAAAAATGAGAAGAAAATATGTGAAATGAATGATATCTAATCCACTTTGCAACAGAGCACTCATTCCTATCTGAAACCTCATGAGCAGTCTATACTTGCCAAATTTCTATTAGCATATTGGTCTTCTGAGCTCCCACCTGAATTGACTAGTAAGCCAAGCTAAGGAAGACAAATATTGCAAGCTTTTGATTATTTTGACTTAAATTATGATATGATTATAAAAAGGGGACTGTTTGGTGGTGACAAAGAGGTAGCTGGAGGGAGAAAGATGAGGCAGATAGGATGTGAACAATATAGAAGTACACTATATGTATTTATGAAAATAATATATTGAATCTCATTAAAACTATTAAAAAGACGGGGAAGAAGGAAGGGATTAAGAAACAGTAATACAAATGAGGCAATTTTTTTTTCATTTTTCTTTTATTATTCATATGTGCATACAAGGCTTGGTTCATTTCTTCCCTCTGCCCCCACCCCCTCCCTTACCACCCGCTCCGCCCCTCCCACTCCCCCCCCTCAATACCCAGCAGAAACTATTTTGCCCTTATCTCTAATTTTGTTGTAGAGAGAGTATAAGCAATAATAGGAAGGAACAAGGGGTTTTGCTGGTTGAGATAAGGATAGCTATACAGGGCATTGACTCACATTGATTTCCTGTGCGTGGGTGTTACCTTCTAGGTTAATTCTTTTTGATCTAACCTTTTCTCTAGTACCTGTTCCCCTTTTCCTATTGGCCTCAGTTGCTTTAAGGTATCTGCTTTAGTTTCTCTGCGTTAAGGGCAACAAATGCTAGCTAGTTTTTTAGGTGTCTTACCTATCCTCACCCCTCCCTTGTGTGCTCTCGCTTTTATCATGTGCTCATAGTCCAATCCCCTTGTTGTGTTTGCCCTTGATCTAATGTCCATATATGAGGGAGAACATACGATTTTTGGTTTTTTGAGCCAGGCTAACTTCACTCAGAATGATGTTCTCCAATTCCATCCATTTACCAGCGAATGATAACATTTCGTTCTTCTTCATGGCTGCATAAAATTCCATTGTGTATAGATACCACATT
The DNA here is from genome assembly GCF_047511655.1 of Castor canadensis. Lineage (NCBI taxonomy): Eukaryota > Metazoa > Chordata > Mammalia > Rodentia > Castoridae > Castor > Castor canadensis. The sequence goes on from NC_133399.1 coordinate 37,715,728, forward strand.
TTCTTAATCCATTCGTCAGTGGTGGGGCATCTTGGCTGTTTCCATAACTTGGCTATTGTGAATAGTGCCGCAATAAACATGGATGTGCAGGTGCCAAATGAGGCAATTTTAATCAAAGTAAGTTTTAAATATCACAATGAAACTCCTTGTACAATTAACATACTCATAAAAAAGAAAATATCTATTGATGCTCATTTACATTATTTTTTGAAACTGGCAATGCGGTTTTATTTTATTTGAAAAGTTTATCATTAATAGTAAAAGGGAGTTGCATTATGAAAATTTCATACATGCATACAGTGTATTTTGAACATCTTTATCCCTTTCATTATATTTCCTTACCTCCCTCCTTTTCAACAGTACCTGTTGGGTTATTTGTATATTATCATCATACATGTAATATGCTTAGGAATTTCTTCACTTATCAATAACCTCTCTTACTTCCCCCCTGCCCCAAAATTCCCCCCATAGTTATCATTTTATAGTCATGTCATATTATCATTACTATTACCCTATTTTTGAACCTCGCTTATTTCTCTCAAAATGACGATCTTCAGTTTCATCCAGTTTTCTGCAAATGACAACATTTTTATTCTTACTTATAGCTGAATATTATTCCGTTGCACACGTGTACCACATTTTCTTCTGTCCATCGTTCGGTTGATGGGCATCTAGGGAGATTCCACAGCATGGCTATTTTATATAATGTTACATTGAACATGGATGAGCAGGGTTCTCCCTTTAACGTTGACTTACACTCTTTCGTGTATGCTTCAGATATATCCTTCAGATACAAAGCATGATCATAAAGTAATTCTAGCTTTTTGATGAACCTCCGAACTGATTTCCACAGAGGTTTTACTCACGTACATTCCCACCAACAGTGGAAGAGGGATATGCTTTTTCGTCCCTGGCATTTACAGTTTGTTTGCTGTATTTTATGGTTTTTTTATTATTGTTGTTGTACAGGGGGTACACTGTGATAGTCACAGAAGTTCTCACAATACATCCTAGTTGGGATTAACCTCTTGGTCATTCTCCTTTAACCCCCCTCCCCCTAGTCTTGGAATAGTTTCAACATGTCTCATTTTCTATTTTCCCACATGAATACATAATATTTCCACTACATTCGGCCTCCTTCACAAGTTTGTTATATCTTCCCCCTTCCCACTGGGACCCACCAGCAGATAAAAGTCTGTTTTACTGTACTGCTCTGCATTTTGGGGAAAAAAAACGTCCTTTTTGTTGGTTTAACGTAGCTCTTCATGGAGTTTCCTTGTAACATTTCTATGTGTCTATATATACTATATCTTGAATACATTCATGCCCTCTATATTTCTTTCTACCTTAGTCCCCTTCTTATGCTGATTTTAACAGGCTTAAAAATTCTATCTTGATTCTTATGCAGAAAGTACATCACCAACAGTTCCTTCTTTCACCCTCCCTCTCCCATTAATGGCTTTCCCTTAACATAGACTATTTCTCATAATATTGCTTATATTTGCATTGTGTCTATCTCCCGTATATGAATGAAAACGTGAACTTTGTCTTTCTGGGCCTGGCTTACTTCAATTAACATGATGTCCTCCAATTGCATCCATTTACCTTCAAACCACATGGTTGCATTCTTCTTTATAGATGAATAAAACTCCACCACACACACACACACACACACACATGTATGTGTATATGTCACACTTTCTTAATCCAGTCACCTTTTGTAGGGCATCTGGTTAATTCTATAGCTTCTATAGCTTGTAACAGTGTAAACAGTGCTTCAATAAACATCAGTGTGCATGTGTCTTTACTGTTTCTTGACTTTACAGTCCTTCAGGTGTATCCCTAGCACTGATATTGCTGGCTCATATGGCAGTTCTATTTTTAGATTTTTGAATTGCCTCAATAGTGTTTTCCGTAAGGGTTGTACTAATTTGTATTTCTCCCATGCAGTGTATGAGGGTTCCTTTTCCCCAAATCTTCACAAGGATTTGTTTTGTTTTTGTTGCTGATGGTAGCCATTTAAACAGGAGTAGGTAGAATCTTAACATGGTTTTGATTTGCATTTCCTTTATGGGCAGGGATGTTGAGCATTTCTTTATGTGTTTTGTAGCCAATTGTGCTTCTTCCTTCAAAAAATTTCAGTTCCTTTTTTTTGGACATTTCTTCAATGGATCATTGCTTTTTGGGGAGTTAAGTTTTGAGGTCCCTATATATTCTGGTTATTAATCCCTTGGCAGTTTTATAGCTGGCAAAGATACTCTTCCACTCTGTCTGCTGCCTCTTCAATTTGGGGACTACTTCTATTATTGTGCAGAAGCATTTGTTTTATGTAGTCCTTTTTGTCAATCCTTTCTCTTAGTTGCTGAGCTATTTGTTTTCTATTTAGGAGCTCACTGCCTAAGCCTATTTGTTCCAGTGTACCCCCTGCTCTTTCCTTCACTAGCTTTAAAGTTTCAGCCTTACATTAAGGTCCAGGATCCACTTTGAGTTGATGCTTGTATGTGGTCAAAGACATAGATCAAGTTTCAATTTTCTGCATGAAGATTCCCAGTTTTCCCTACAACATTTGTTGAAGAGGCTGTCTTTTTCCTATTGTATGTTTTGACTTTGTCAAAAAATCAGGTAGGCATGGCTGCATGGATTCATATGACGGTCTTCTATTCTGTTCCACTTATCTTCATGTCTGTTTTTGTGCCAGTACCATGCTGTTTTTACTGCCATGGCAATTTTATATTGTAGTACCTCCAGCGCTGTTTATATTGTAATATCTCCTCTTATTGTATGGCTCTTGCTGCAGTTGGGATGACAGGTGAATGCCACCATGTACTGCCACTTGTTGAGATGGGACCTCCTTATGTTTTTGCCTAGCATGTCTTCTAACCATGGTCCACCTTATTTCAGACTCCCGTGAGGATACGAGTTACAGAAATGAGCAACATGCATCCAGGTGGGGATCTTTACTTCTTAAAACAGAATGAAACAGAGGTTTGGTTGTTGAAAAAAATCTTCAGTTTTCTTGGAATCTTCAGAATCTCAATGAGTATAAACTTCTTTCCCATTGATACATCCATGCAAAAACCCAGACAAGTAACATAGCCTCTTTTTGCTACAGAAAAGCAAATGGGTCACCAAAGGATGTAAGTGACTGAGATGAGGCAGAAAAATATTTGTGAACTGTTATGCTCAGAACTCTTATGACATAATTGCCCTACAGGGTGAAGGGACAAATGGCGATGACTCCAAATACCTATTAATACATTCTCCATTAGGCCACAGAAAAGGAAAAAGCAAATCTGAGTCACACAACAAGGAAAAGAGATAAATTTGTTCCTGAATTGAATATTCAACACGATCTTGAGGACAGTGTTGATGGTAAGGCAGATCCAAGGAAAAAGTTTTGGCAACAAAATGTAGATGAGTTGGGAGGTGCATCGGAGGCCCAGAATGAAGAGTAGGTTGCACAAGAATGTGATCATATACACTGGAGTACTTTTCAGATATATAATTATGACAGTAACAATTCTTTGGCCCCTGTTGAAAAACTTTACACTATTTTGGATGCCACAGTGGTACATCCCCTAAGCATATATCCAAACGAACCTAAGCCACCACACAGTAGAGGTAACTCTACACCCATGTTCACAGCAGAACTGTGGGTAAAGAGGAGGTGGAACACAGAGCCCAACTTCTCCAGCAACATTTATGACTTTCGCAGGTGCAGTCCATCAAACAACACCAAACTTATCCCAGGGTTTTCCCATGCAAATCCTCCCAAAATGACACAAGCTTGGAGAGGGAAATTCTGCCATTATGGCTCACCGTGCGGACACAGTAAGCAAGGCTCAGAAACACAAAGGCTGCACAGTTTCTCTCACACACATAACATAGATAAGGCAGATAAACTCGTAATGAAAACACAAATGATGGTGGACCATGTGCTACATGAAACATGTTTCTAAGAATACAACTCTCCATGGGCCTCGGAGAAGGAGGAAAAAGAAAAGAGGATGATGGGGCTTCAGCAAAATCCAGAAAGTTAAGCATTGGGCAGGCCTGAGGACAGGAGGATTTGTATTTCAGAGCTGTTGAAAAATGGGGGGTGACAGGACAAAGGGGAAAGGAGATATGGAAGAGATTGAAGGGACCAAATGAAACAAGAATGACAGTGGGAAAAAGAGTAGATACCCCTTGAGGCATCCACATAAAAAGGAATTAAGAAAGAAGTGACTATAAATGGAGGACAGTGATTCTGTGTGTGTGTGTGTGTGTGTGTGTGTGTGTGTGTGTGTGTGTGTGTGTGTGTCAGGGGAAGGCAGGCTACTTCTGGGAGGGCGGAGGGTGAAAGAAGGAGACCAAGTTGAGGGGTTGTGGTGGATGGACTTCATATCCTCCTGGGACAGACAAAAGAGGAACCTCTTGTGATTGTTTTGAGATGGGATGGGTGGTGAGGGAATGGAGGGGGAGAGGCCCTGGGGTGATCTAAGCAATGTACCTAAGAACCATATTTGGATTTGCCACAATGAATCACTTCCACCAGACCCAAGAGCTCAGAGAATATATCCACCCTATGAAACGTATACACCGGCAATATTAGCATACTCAGTCCCCAGCCACACTTAAGAGTCCAAAGTCCTAGCATCCCATGGCTCTCCCCCAGGCCAGGTGAAGGGAGTGGGGATAGGAGGAAGGCAAGCCTGCCCTTAAGTGTTCAGGATCATTCAAGCCTCCTCAAGTCACAAAAGTTCCCTTTGCCCATCCCAGAGGGCCGGAGTTCTGGACAGCCTGGAGGTGGCTGCTTGTGGACAGGCTTGGCCCAGGTCTCCTTGTGGAACACAAGGGGAAGTGTGCCTAAGGCCTCCTTGCAGGCTGGGGACTCTAGGTTCATGTTGCACAACCCTCTAGCCCTCTGCTTCCTAGGCTAGAGCCCTGTGGGACCGGGAGCGATTTTCTCACCTGGTGGGTCAAATCCTGTGCTGGGCACTCTCATGCCCCTGGCCAGGATGAGCCCATGGGGACCTGCTTGGCCACAGCAGCCTTGGGCTGTGGGCACCTGGGGTGGCTGGGCCCCTCAGCCCAACATTTCCAGCCTCCCTGTTGTCTTCTTCAGTCCCTTTCCACCACACGCAAAATGTATAGCAGGGTCCTCCCCTGCAACACCTTGCCTTGTCCTTCCCGCTTCACCAGCAGCCCAACCACAGACACCGCAAAGGACAATGGAAACTCACCATTGCGATGTCTTCAGAGGCCGCCTCCATCTCCATCTGCGACACCATCTCAAACTCGGAAGGCTTGATGCCCTCCCCCTTGCAGAAGCCACCGCCGCCTTCACCACAGCCTCTGCTTGGGTCTACAGTGCAGCTCACTATCCTTGTTTTAAGCAGGCCAAAGCAGGCACCTGGACACTGGCAGCAGTGGGTGGAAGTGATGCAGAGCCAAGAAGCCTGCTAGAGGCACAGGCAGATGGTGCCAGGCACCAAGGTCCGCTGGGCTACTGGGACTGGCCAGTCCCCTCATGTGCCCTGGGTGTGGCTGGACAATCCTCCCCTTGGCCACCCCACCCCCTCCCACTCGCAACCTGTTGGGCATTTCAATGGGGATGGCAAGGTGCAGAAGGCAGAGTGGCCAGGGTGGCTTGGGAGGCAAGTGAGGCCAGTAGGGCTGCAGCCACGACCTAGGGCTGCATGGAGGCAGCACTCACACACAGCCATATCCTTGCTTCAGGGCCCCGACACACTGTCACGCACCCCCTACCAACCCCCCCCCAATATTGTCCTCCCCGCATCCAGGCAGTACATACCTCATGGAGCGTGCATGCACACTTCCCAAACAACTTGCACAGGATGGGGAAAGTGTGATCATGGAATAAATCTGACTCACCTCAACCGTGACTAAAGCATCCCAGGGGAAAGAATACAAATGCACTGACAACATCCCTGGGCTCACCCTGACAGCCACAAATGCTGGCCACGATTCTGCCAAGCAGGCACACTCGCACAAACTTGGTGTCAAATCAAACTGCTCAAATCATTACGGGAAGCAGGGCAGAGATTTCGCTTCAAGCAAAAGAGAGAAGCCCGATGATACAGGGATATGTACCAGGGCACGCATGCAAAGGAACCTAAACTGACATACAATCAACATGACTGCACACCCATGCTGAGCACAGCACTATTCACCAAATCCAAGCTAGGGAAACAACCCCTAAGGCCTCCTACTGAGGAACGGATCAAGAAAACGTGCCGTGCTGAAACGCGAAGCAGTTTGATCTCGCAGGGAGGAACAATGAACATGACGTGCTCGGAGAGGGGATGGCTGTGGTGGGTGGGAGTGATGCAGAGCCAAGAAGCCTGCTGGAGGCACAGACAGGCAACGCCAGGCACCAGGGTCCACTGGCCTACTGGAAATGCCCGTCACCCTTATGCGCCCTGGGTGTGATGGACAATCCTCCCCTCGGCCGCCCCACCCCCTCCCACTCGTGACGTGTTGGGCATTTCAATGGGGGTGGTAAGGTGTAGGACACTGACAAGGTGCAGAAGGCAAAGTGGCCAGGGTGGCTTGGGAGGCAAATCAGGCCAGTAGGGCTGCAGCCATGACCTAGGGCTGTGTGGTGGAACCACTCATGCGCAGCCATCTCCTTGCTTTAGTGCCCTGAGATACTGTCACACACCCCATACCAATCCTCCCCAATATCTTTCTCCCTGGATCCGAATAGCGCATACCTCATGGAGCAGCTGCCAGCCCTCCTCTCCAGTGCAGATGCACACAAAGGCACCACCTCCCCACCGCCTGCAGTGGCAGGCATGCAGCCTGCCGAACTTCACCTTTTACTACTTCTCAGCCACCCAAATCCTCACACAGCATCGACAATGCTCTAGTCAGCCCAGCTTGTAGGAGAATAAACATTGAAACACTTTCTCTGTGTGTGCGTGCGAGTGCACACGCATTTCCTAAGCAACTTACAAGGGATGGAGGATGCATGATTGTTGAATAAATCTGGCTCACCTTAATTGTGACTATACCATTCCAGGGAAGAGAATACAAATGCACTGAGAACATCCCGGGGCCCTTCAAGATAGCCACAAATGCTGGCCACGATTCCGCCAAGCAGGAACCCCTGAACAAACTTGATGGCAACGTGAATCGCTGAAATCATATGGGAAGCAGGGCAGAGATTTTTCTTCAAGGGAAAGAGAGACGCGCCAGATGATACAGGGGTAAGTCCCCTGGGCATGCACCCAAAGGAACCTAAGCACATATATGCTAGACACACCTGCACGCCCATGGTGAGCACAGCGCTAGGCACCAAATCCAAGGAAGGGAAGTGACCCCAGGAACTCCTACTGAGGAATGGAGCAACAAAATATGCCATGCTGGAATGCCAAGCAGTTTGATCTCGCTGGGAGGAATACAGAATGACACATGCTTCGAGAGGGAATTGCTGCAATGGGGGCATACTCTGTGAAGACAAGCAAGCTAGGCTCAGAAACACAAAGGCCACATGCTTTCTCTCATACCAGGAACACAGATCCAACAGATCAACACATGAACGAAAACACACATGATGGTGGACCCTCTCCTACCTGGAATACGTTTATAACAGTACAACTACTCCACAGAACTCAGGGAAGGAGGAAAAGGAAAAGAGGTTGATGGAGCTTCACCAAAATCCAGAAACGTAACACCTGGGCAGGCCAAGAATAGCAGGATGCATATTGAGAGCTGTTGAAAAATGGGAGCTTGAGAGGAGAAAAGGGAAAGGGGGAGTGATGGAAGGGGCTGAAGGGACCAAATGAAATGAGACTGACAGTGGAAACACGAGCAGAAATCCCTTGAGACGTCCACATAAAGAGGAATTAGGAAAGAAGCCACAATACACTGAGGACAGTCTGTGTGTGGGTGGAGCGGTGGGTGGAGGAAGGTGGGCTACTACTGGGAAGGAGGACAGTGAAGGAAGGAGACCAAGGTGAGGGGGTGTGGTGGATGGACTCCATATCCTTGTGTGACAGCCAAAAGAGGAACCTCTTGTGATTGCTCTGAGATGGGGTGGGGGGTGAGGGAATGGAAGGGGAGAGGCCCTGGGGGTGATCTAAGCAACGTACCACCCTAGAAGCAGATTTGGAGTTGGCACAAGGAATCGCTCCACCCCCACAAACTGTTCAGAGAATACATCCATCCTATAAAACGTACAGCACGACAACATTAGGGTACTTGGTCCCTAGCCACACTTAAAAGAGTCCAAAGTCCTGGCATTCCGTGCCTCTTGGCCAGGCCAAGTGAAGGAAGTGGGGCAAGGAGGAAGGCAAGCCAGCCCCTCTGTGTTCAGGATCATTTGAGCCTCCTCAAGCCACCAAAGTTCCCTTTACCCACACACAGGGCCAGGGGCCTGGACAGCCTGGGAGGCAGCTGCTTGGGGACAGGCTTGGCCCAGGTCTCATGATTCACAAGGGAAATTGTGCCTAAGGCCTCCTTGCAGGCTCGGGACTCTAGGTCCATGCTGCACAACCCTCTAGCCCTCTGGTTCCAAGGCTGGAGCCCTGTGGGACTGGGAGTGATTTTCCGGCAAGGCGGTCAAAGGCTATGTCCGGCACTCTCTTCTCCCTGGCCAGGGCCTGCCTGGGGGCACACCTTGTGAAGACAAGCAAGCCTGGCCCAGAAACGCCCAACCATCAGAGAATAGATCCATCCTATAAAACATACACTGTGATAATATTAGGTTTCTTGGTCCCTGGCCACCCTTAGAGTCCAAAGTCCTAGCATCCCATGGCTCTCTGACAGGCCAGGTGAAAGTCAGTGGGGAGAGGAAGAAGGCAAGCCTGCCCCTTGGTGTTCAGGATCTTGCAAGCCTTGTGAAGCCACCAGTGTTCCCTTTGCCCACCCACAGGGCCAAGGGCCTGGACATCCTGGGAGGCACCTGGTTGGGGATATTCTTGTCCTGGGTCTCCTCATGGCCCACATGTAGAACTGTACTTAAGGCCTCCTGCAAGCTTGGGGCTGTAGGTGCATGCTGCACAACTTTCTAGCCCTTTGGCTCCTATGCTAGATCCTGTGGAAATGGGAGATATTTTCTGGCATTGAGGGTCAAAGGCGGCTCCTTGTGCCATCATCTTGCTGGACAGGACGTGCCCATGTGGACCAGCTTGGCTACCAGCTGCCATTGTCTCTGTGTCCCTGGAGTAGGGGTGCACCAAACTTATCCCATGGTGTTCCCCTCCCAGTTCTCCAGGTGTCTTCCTGCTTCTTTTGCATCCCAACTCCAGTCACTCCATGGAATCCTGGAAACTCACTATGCACATGGTCTTCAGAGGGTACCTCCATCTCCATTTCCAACTCCACCTCGAACTCGGCAAGCTTGACCACCTATGCAGAAGCAGAAGTTACTTTCTTTCTGCCATCAATGCTGTGCTGCCACCACACACAGCTGCTGTTGTTAGGCTCTCTGCTTGGTGTCCTCCTTGCTCCTCGTGGTCCTTGGCTCATCTCTCCCAGGGAGGGCCGCCTGGACACTGGCATTGCTGGATTGCTGCAGAGCCATGTGCCTGGCTAAAAATTCAGGATGGCCTCCCTCACTGGCCAGTGTTTTGATGGACAACCCCAGCCTTTGCCTTCCCAGCCACCAAGTGGCTACCTGTTGGACTTTTGCCTTGGCTTCCAAGTCAGCTAACGCTGTAAAGACTGCAAGGGTGGCAAGGAAGGTGAAAGAGGCCATGTGTCCACAGAGTTGACCCGGAGCTGTGTGGTTGCAGCACTCACCCAGAGGCACTTCTTCCAGTGAATAAACCTGAGGCTTGTAGCGCCCCTGATGTCCACCTATCTCCCCAAACACCGAAATGGCAATGAGGATGGAGAAGTTGGCAAAGGTGGCTATAGCAAGTAAGGGGCACCAGGGAAGTAAACGAAGCATGCTCAGTGCAGGCAGCAAGAGTGGAGAAGGCTGTGTTGGGAGGACAACTAAGCTAAGGCAAGAGAGGTGAGAGAGAACAGGGCAGTGCAGCTGGTAAAGGTGGCCAGGGCCTCAGCAGTAGTGACCCACAGCTGTGTGGGTAGAGGATTCACACTGAGGCACTTGAAGTGCGTGACGCTGACACAATGCGATCCTCACCACTGGTGGCCCACTGCGCCCTGGCTGTCCTTGGCCTCAGCGATGAGACTGCTGCAGACCCGCTGGCAGCTAGAGGGGCGGACAGGCAGCGCCCGGGGACGCTGGGCAACCAAGTTCAGGCTGGCCGCCCTCGTGCGCCCGTTTTGGCTGGGGAATCCCAACCTCCGCCTCCCCAGCCTCCCCCTTGCTACTTGTTGGGCGTTTCGCAGAAGCGGCGAAGGCTGGGAAGGCAGGGAAGGCGTCAATGGCGGCGAGGGCGGTGAAGGCAGCAAGGGCCGCGAGAACCCCAATGGAGGCGAGAATGGTGAGGGGGGCAAGGTCATCGAGGGCGGCGAGGGAGACCACGGCGGCGAGGGCGAGAGCAGCGACCCAGGGCTGTGTGGTCGCAGAGCTCACACGGAGGCACCTCCTCCCGTGAGTGAGCCTGACTCACTGCACCCCTCGCACCGGGACCCACAGCGCCCTCGCTGTCCTTGGCCTCAGCGGACCAGGGAAGGGCGCCTGGTCACTGGCCGCGGTGGGACTGCTGCAGACCCGCTGGAGGCTAGAGGGGCGGACTGGCGGCGCCATGGGACGCTGGGCTACCAGGTATGGCTGGCCGCCTTCGTGCGCCCGTTTTGGCTGGGGAATCCCAGCCTCGGCCTCCCCAGCCTCCCCCTTGCTACCTGTTGGGCGTTTCGCAGAAGCGGCAAAGGCTGGGAAGGCGACAATGGCGGCGAGGGCGGTGAAAACGGCGAGGGCGGTGAGACTGGCGAGGGCGGCGAGAATGGCGAGGGCAGCGACAAGAGCGGCAAACACCCAGAAGGCGGTGAGCGCTGTGACCACACAGCCCTGGGTCGCTGATGCTGCTGCGCTTGCCACCGCTCCTTCCCTTGCCTGCTTGGCAAAATGCCCTACAGGTTCAGGAGGCTTGGGAGGCAGAGGTTGGATGGAGGGATTCTCCATCCAAACCTGGGGCTAGAGAGGGCGTCCAGCCGGGCATGGTAGCCCAGCTGCCCCTGTGCCTCTGCAGCAGTCCCACTGCTGCCTGTGTGGAGGTTCCCAGGCCTGGGCAGGCTGCAGCCTTGTTCAGCCCGGGTAGCCACCTTTGCTTTGGTGTTCTTGCCCTGCCTAGACTAAAAAGGACATGGAGTCTCTGAGGTCCATATGAATGTCTTTGGCCTCATCTAGCAAGCTCTGACACGTTGGGTTACTTGAAGAACATGGCCAAGGTGAGTGTCCATGGTAGCTGGTAGGTGTGGTATGGGCTGTGTGGATCCGGGGAGGTAAACATCAGGGATGACAGTGCATCAGGCTCATTCCAGGGAGGAGGAGCAGATCCAGCCTCTGTGTGAGTGATGGGACCACACAGTACGGCCGCCACTGCCACCACCTTGTGCTAGGCATGTTGAAGAAGTAGTGGAAGCTGAAGAAGCAGAGCCTGGGATTTTCCACCAAACCCGGGGCAATTGAGGGCAGCCAGCTAGGCATGGTAGCCCAGAGGCCCCTGGCACCACCGCCTGCCAAAGCCGCCAGGTGCCTGCATGTCTGTGCAGAGGTCCCACCACTGCCAGTGTCCAGGAGACCTGGCCTAGTCCCCCTGCATCCTCAGTCTGCGAGTGGAGCTGTTGTCCTGTGGCCATGGTGGTAGTGGCTCTGCCATGAAGAAAGTCACCTCTGCTTCTGTGGTCCTGTCTGTGGAGAAGGAAATGGACCCCCAGGTAAGGCAGACCTCTGGAGTTGCCTTGTTGAGGGGAGTAAATGCCTCTGGGAGGCCTTGGTGATCACCTGTCTGTTGTTCTTATGTATCAGCAGTGGGAGCCTCCCAGTGAACTGGCACTACAGACAAGGGCGTGCAAGAAGGGCTGCTTAGGAGAGATGAGGAAAGTGTCAGTGAGATTGAGATGGGTGCCGGGAAAGGGAGTGGGTCACACTTAAGTTGGGGCCAGGAAATGGGAAAGTCAGCTATGATTTGAGGGTTTCCAAAATTATTTCAGGCAAATCACAGCTTAGTAGGTCAATTTTCAGGCAGGCTTTCCAGTGTATACAGAGGGATCCCATGATCTAGGACTCTAAAGGTTGTTACGGAACAACTATTATTTATTGTTAATAGTATTTTACTTGTTCTTAGGTCATATGCGTTGAGGGGATATTTATTATGACAGTTCCAAAATAGGCTTATTTTGTACGTTGGTTAGATCAACCCTACCATCTTCTCCCTCCTCTCTTAAAGCTATTGCAGAACTTTTCTCTATTCCATTTCAAATAAGTATATGAAGTCCATCCACTATGTACCCTCACTTAAATCTCCTTCATTCACCCTCCCTCCTCCCGTCAATACCCCCTTACACACTATGCCTATTTTACAGTCCAGTCCTTTGTTATTCATATTTTGATTGATGTTGCAAGGATTTTCTCAATATGTTCCCACTGTCGGCCTACTTTACTTTGGTCGGTTCAAACCCTTCCATTGCTCTCCCTTACCCTTTTACCTCCGAACCACCATCTTTCAATAGCTTTCGATACGCATGCTTGTATCCTAAACCTACACATGTTATGTTTTATGATATTGTTGCTGGTCTGTCATTCTCTTTTACTTCCCCTTGTTCCCCAAGTTCCATAGAGTAGTTCCACTATTACAAATATTCCAAATATGAGTTTGTACACAGTCATGATTAATTTTGTGCCTATGTTCATCTGTTGCATATGTTCCATATGTGAGAGAAACCATGCGGGCTTTGTGTTTCTGAGCCTGTGTTACTTCACTGACCATGATGTCCTCCAATTGCAACCATTTACTTTCCAACTGCATGTCATTATTCCTTATGGCTGAGTAAAACTTCATTCTGTATATATGTCACATTTTCTTAATCCATTCATCAGTTGTAGGGCATATGGGTTGTCTCCATACTTTGGCTTTGGTGAATAGTGCTGCAGTGAACACGGGTATACAGGTGTCTCTATCATATTGTGACTTACATTCCTTTGAGTATTTGCCCAGAAGTAACACTGGAGCATAGGACAGTTCAGTCTTTAGCTCTTTGAGCAATCTCTATCCTGCTTCCAATAATGGTTATACCATTATTGGTGTATTCCCACCAACAATATATAAGGGTTCCTGTTTGGCTTCATCCTTGCCACCATTTGTTGTTTTTAAGGGCCTCAGTACCTCTCAGCACATTGGTAGTATTTCCTCTTCAAAGGTTCAGTAATGATTAAGGTGAATCTTTAGTCCTTTCTTACACTTCCCCAGCCCATGTAATTTGATTATGAAGCACACGCGGAAATACTGTTTTACATTTACTGTCTTATCACTTGAGCCAAATAGAACATTATAGAAGCTGTGTGAGCATTTGTGTGGCTGGGTGCTTGTAAAGTAGTGTTTAGTTTGCAAACTCACTGAGTCAGCAGGAAGGAGGAGGGAGCGCCCAGTCTCCTTTGTGTGCACTTTGCATGAGAGAATGGTTGGAAGCTGCTAGGTGCATTATTCTGCACTGCCTGGGTCTGGGAGGTATATGTCAGGGGCGACAGTGTGTCATCTCACTCGACACGTGGCGGAGAAGGTGGAGTCTCTGTGCAGAAGCAGCCACTAACACCAGGCATGTGGGAATGCCCAACAGGTGGCAGGAGCCTGTGGAGTCCTAGACTAGGATTTTCCAATCAGCCCTGGATGGAATGAGGGTGGCCAGATGGTCTTAGTAACCCAGCAGAACCTGGCAACGCAGGCTGCCATGCCTCTAACTGGCCATGCACCTCTGCAGCAGTTCCACCACTGCCAGCATCCATGTGCCCCTGCCTGGGCCCACTGTAGTGGTTGTCAGGGAGGTGCACTGGGCCTTAACCTGGCTTTTTGCTGACTCTTGATTTCATTTATACTTCCTCCTCCTATTGTTTCCTTTATTCAGATCATGAACCTTCTATCCTCAGGTCTAGCCATATAAGGTTTTTGTTCACTGGTCCATGGGAAGGATGCATCTCTCTCAGGCCATTTGCCCTGGGTTTTCTTCTACAGAGGGTTTTCTCCTTGACCTACACATCTTATTCTCTCATATCCCTCATATTTGTCCCTGGCATTCTTTAGCAGTGAGGCTTTTCTTTAGTATTCTATAGGGAATAGTGTTCTTGCTTCACCCCACTACAATCTCTCTTCCTTTATAGTACATAAAATCATCATATCTGTTAAGCACGTATGTGTGTATTTGCTTATCTGTCTTCCAGCTCTAGATTACAATTGCTAGTAAAGTAGGGCTATTGTTTTGCTTAATATTACATCAAAATGACAGAATGTAGCAGTCATTAAATATTCCTTAAATAAATATATCCATTTGCTATAATTATATTATTGCAAGCTTTCCAAAGTTCTCCTCTGATACCATATTTGTGTAGACTAATGTTACTACAACAATTTGGATATTTGGCCTATACCACACTCAATAAAAAAACTAATAAGAACATTAGGTATGCAAACTAGCCTTACTAGAATGTTTGAAGATTACAGAAACATAATCTATCAAACTTCAATAAGTTAATATCTATCACTATTATTTATTAGAGTACTTGTAAAGAATAAGCAAACCAACACACTCACAGCATAGTGGAATTTGCCTAGAGCATGCAGGATGATGTTGATAAGGCACAGATACTTGTGTCCCTCAGAAGTCATATGCTAAAACACCCAAAGCAATGATATCCATTCATGATAACAGATGTCAGGATGTCATGGCCTGGAAACGATAGAAATGGGACTAAGCCACATTTTATGAATGAGACAGGCAAGGTTCCTTTACTGGGACCTCAACTTATTTCGTGACTCAAGCCAAAACGAGCAGCACTGACCAAAATTGACAAGGTTCATGATCTGAATAAAGGAAACAAAACTGGTATTTTTAGGGATGGCCTAAAATTTGGTACTTGTCCATTAGTTATGGACATGATTTCAAAAGGTATCTTTGTGCATAAACATCCTTATACCTGGTGAGCTAGTGGGCAGTCAACATCATGGACTCATGGTGTGTTCTAGGCCTCATGACAAAGCCAAGATCTTAGGTGCCTTAACTGCTGAGATGTCACTGGGGAGGGAGAGTGGTAGAAAAAATACACAACCACCACCATGGGCAATAGGCAGAGGTAACCATGTTATCATTTTGGACATACCCATATGTTGATTACTTTAAAATGCTTTGCAGACTCTTTCTCAAAGGTCGTGTCAGCAGACACACAATATAAAAATAGAGATACCAAGAATTTTATCCCATTTTGTCACCCTCAGGGAGTTATATGCTATAGCACAATCAGAATTATTAGCCAAGGAGGCCTCAAGGAAACTGTTATCATAACCCACACATTAGATGTGTTATCTCTAGTAAAGTTAGTGGGGAACTGATCATGTATTTTTCAGCTGTATGATCTCTAAAATTAATGATTTTCAGGTCAACTAAGAGCAATGAAGCAAGAGGGCCTATTTAGGTTTTCTCTTGTCATTGTTTGCCATCTGTGTAAGATGTTACAGTATGGACTTCCAAGTAACTTAAGTGGTTAAAAATGATGCTTTTGTTTTGTTTTGAAATGTGGTATTATGGATTGAACCCTTGGCCTTGTGCATGCTAGGCAGTGCTCTCCCACTGAATTATAGTTCTAGCAGCCTGAACACATTACTTTTAAATGCATGTGTTATTTGTGTCTTTTGTCCGTAACAAAATGTCATCTTTCATTAATGAAATTATATTGTTACTAAGTATCATAAGATGTTTTAATGACTAAATTTTTGCATTTTTTTTAATAGGATGCTGACAACTATATCATCAGGACCTTGAAGGAACAGGGCTGAGTTCTTATTGCCAGTACCTTCACTCACAGCTACCCTTTCTGCTGGGGGTGAGAGGAGACAAAGACTTGTAGCTGGAGCTTGAAATTTGTGGGTGTTCTTATTCGTGGTGTCCATCGTATGTGTACCCCGTAGAGTTAGTGTTCAGAAATTACCCTGTTACTTCAGTTTTTGGAGTTTTATAAACACATAAAGTTGTCCCTTTCCTCAGGAGTTGTGCAAGAAAAAGATATACACAAATCTATTTTGTGCTGTGGCCACATTTTTTAGGTGAGAATCATCCCTGAAATTTGTCAATGGAATTAATTTATTGCAAAATTAGTATATTAAGTGTAAATACCCAGATGAAAATATAATATTCAGCATCCTGAAATTCAGTCCTGCCATTTCTTCCTCTGTGCCGATGTTCACATTATACCTGAGACAACTGTCATCAACAGAGCTGTGGGTTTTTTTATAATCTTATCTTTATTGGCTTTTACCACTTTCTTGATATCATGAAGAGATATGGACAATTTTGTAAACTTAGATGTTTGTAGGCTGAGTAGTAATGGTGGTAAAATGTTAACAAGAGGATAAAATCCAGTCTTGCATGGACACCTGCATGTGTTCTTCTGACCAGCTGCATCTGCCTTTCTGCCTCCCCAGGTCAGATACTCCCCTCATTTACAAAGCAGTCCCTAGCTGGTTTGTGTATGTGTAGCACATGGTGGACCAGCTTCTGAACAGTGATTTGTGTTACTGGTGAGCATGAGCTGTGTTTCTTCACATTGTCCTTTGCAGGTTGTTAGTAAATATAGTTTATATACCATCCGAAGTAATATCCATCTGTTATCATTTATTGTAATAGCCTTCTCTTCTGTATGTTAAGGAATACAGTGTAGCATTTTAATCTTGTATAACAGAAGTAATATGTTTTTTTTTTTGTGGTACTGGGGTTTGAGCTTGGGGCCTCATGGTTGCTAGGCAAGCACTTCTACTACCTGACTCACTCCACCAGCCCTGTATCATGTTGGGTAGTTTCAAGATAGGGTCTCACAAACTGTTTGCCTGAGGTGACTTCAAACCACACTCCTCCTGATCTCTGTCTCCCGAGGAGCTAGGATTACAGGCATACACCACTGTCACCCAGCTAGTAATGTCTTTCTTATGATACAGCATGTAAGGAAGTATTTGTCTTATTTAATACCTAATGGAAATAAGCAACGGCCACTATATGATTTACAGGATGGAATGACTTGCTTAGTATACAACTTAATTTTTTAATTGGAATAATACAGATTAGATACCACATATTACTCATAAAAACTAATTACAGAAGGTTAAATAATTAAGTGAAAGTATGGAATGACTTTGGGGAAAAAAATCTGGTTATGCTCCAAATCTAGTAACCTTAAATAATCACTTTTAGGATAAACATTATTTTGGTCTATATCTGCCATAGCCCTTTGGGTGCTTCAATTCCTGGAGTCTCCTGCCCTTGACTTTATAGAGAAGGAAAAGTACAGACTTAGGATAATCCTTTCAACTTGTGTGCAAAATGAAACAAGGCTCGAATGTATGTGTTTCAGAAGAATGCTTTTCACTGAGAGGTTAGACTTTGCTCTGTGCTTCTCTAGGACACAACTAGACTAAAACACTGCATTTGATTTTGAGAGAATCAGGAGACCATCAGGGCAGTAAAGGAAATGCAGAAGTATGACCTCATCAGACACCAAATCTGCTGGCACCTTGCTCTTGCCTCCCAAACTCTCAGAGATATATTGCACTTTTTGTATACAATTTAGTCTATGATATTTTTGTTTTAGTAGCATGAAACATCTTTCAAAACAAACTTCAATCCCAGCTTATTCTCCTTTTGCTTTTTTTTGTACTGATATAAATCTGTAATCCTAGCTACTTGGAAGGATGTGACCTGGAGGATCATTGTTTGAGGCCAGCCTGCATAAATAGTTTGAGAAATCCTGTCTGTGAATAATCAAAGAAAAAAAGGACTGGATGTATTTCTCAAGTTGTGGAATGCCTGGTTTGCAAGCAAGAAACCTTGAGCTCCAACTCCAATCCCACCAAAAAAAAAAGTCTAACTTTTATTTGTGTAAATTAATTTTAGGCTATCTTTTGACTGTTTTGTCCACTGTAAACTACATTGATTTAGGATCATGTAAGTATTCATTTCTTCTCTGGACACAACACACATACACGCAGGAATATGTAAATGAGTGAGCGAGTGAATGATCTGTTCTCATTCTCCCTAATTGCACTCTTTACTTTTATTATGATTTCTACTTTGCTTATAGGTCAATCTTCCAAAAACAGAAGATCACTTTTATTACCAAAATAGTAGCAGAAGTCTCCAGTTGCTTAATTTGTATGATTGTTTTGTTGTTTTAAGACAGGGGCTCATCATGTATCCAGGCTGGGGTTAAACCCATGATCCATCTCCCTAGCCTCTGGAGTGCTGGTATTATAGGTATGTACCACCACACCTGGTGATTTCGGTTTTAATGTGGCATTTAGGATGCTATAGTAGATTTTTTTAGCTTATTCCTACTTTATACTTTGATGAACTATTTCCTCACTTCATATGTTTGCAAAAGTAATTCTGTGTAATACATGGATATCTGTATCACTCCTCATCTCTGTCTGCTCTGTCTTCCAAGTACAACTTGCTCCATGATGCTATCTGTACTTTAATTGCACATACAAGTCATCATTTTAACTTGTAAATCCTCAAATCGCTGACTGCACAGAACTTTGCAACATACTCATTTATAAACTTATTTAACCTTTATCCTAATTTATAAGCAGTTTTCAGAAAGGATGGGCTACACTAACCTCTTTAGATGAGCACATACTTTGACTAGAATAATCATCATTCTGTATCTGAAGCTCAGGCTACAGTGCTTACTCTAAAAAATATAATTTTTAATACTGATAACCACAGTTTACTTTAAAATCTGTCAGCCAACAGTGTGTGTGGTATGCAGTGTGTGTTACACAGCCTAAACTGTAAGCCAGGTCCAGCACGAATTCTCATTAAGAAAGCATGCCCTGCAGGAGGTCAGCTGCTGGTCTAATCAGGAACGCCAGTCTCCACAACTTGCTAATTAGTATTCTGAACATCAAGTTATAGTCCTAGGCTTGTTTGATAATGGTTGACTGTTTATTAACATTCTCAATTAGAATCTCATTTTCACAATCTGTTTTGTAAAATTCAAAATATTAAAGTCATACAAATTTGCACAAAATTTTAGAGTCTTGCCTCAGTCTGTATATACTACTTATATGAATACAACAGAGTGCAAGATTTAAACATTTAGTGTTTTAGGGGAAGTAAAGAAGTCTAGATCTTATCTCCAGTCAGGAACTTACATTTTACTTTGGTGCTTGAAATAATGGCAACCTATTTCTGCCTCTCTAATGTTTTTGTGTTTGATGTCAGAGAACTATAATAAATCTCAAATCTGCAACTAATGGATAATACCATGAACATTGTATGTATTTGGGAATATTTTTGTTCTCCTTGCTGAAGATACATTAGCTTTAGGAAAAAAAATTGAAAAATATTTTTATTCATATTGATATTTACAAAATATTTTCCAACTTTGCCATTAAAAGATACCAATTCACAAAGTTTATCTGGATGTGTTATTAAACTGACTCTGCCTAAAATTTATAAACTTTATAAGGAAACATAAACATTTTCTTTAGAGAAGTATTATAGAACATTAATTCAGAAAGATTCTCTTTCAGAGATGAAAAATACATATTTAAATGACAATAAAACTATTCAAATATAACTATGAAGAAATTTGGCGCAGTGGTGGCAAGTCCCAGTGGAGCAGAGACCAGCTGGCTCCTGGCTCTCCCTTAGTAGGCTGTAAAGAGCAGGAGCTGGCTATGGGCTGAGGTACTGCAAGCTGTGCACGCCCTGGGCAGCTGCACTTTCCCTGGCTTTAGTCAGATAGCATCTCTTTCTATAAAAGGAAAGTGAACCTTCAATGGGACTCGAACATATAAGGGTCCAGAATATGTACCAGTTGATTCAGAATGGGAACAAGTGATGAGATGGTGTCAGTGGAACAGACCTCTTTCTGCTCCTCCTAAACCCCCTGTGCTTTGAGTGTGACCAGAAGCACTGGACAAAAGGAAACCACTTGTATAATTACCAGGATGAACTGGATGATAACTTTGTCTGCCATATTTGCCTTCAGCTTCTGCTGCAGCCACTGGATGCATCCTGTGGACACACATTCTGCTATAAGTGCCTCAGAAACTTGAGAAAAACTTCTGTCCATTGGATCGGAAAAGACTTCATTTCAAGTTGTGTAATAAGACTAGCATTATAGTTCATAAACTTCTAAACAAATTATTAGTTTTGTAACCATTTTCTTCAGTGTGCCAAGATGTAATGCAACACTGTGATCTGGAGGCACATCTTAAAAACAGATGTCTTGGAGCTTCTCATCAGAGAGTTGCCCTGAAAAGGAAAACTAGTAAAACTCAGGTATTGAGAATGAAAGTGGATCCACTATCATTGATCCTCCAGGTACTTCATCCTGAGAAACGGACTGCTGGGGGACAAGTACGGGCACAGTGCCCACCAAGCAGAACTTGACATCACTTTCTCTTCCCGTGTGGACTGAGGAGCCTGGCCTGGACAACCCTGCCTTTGAGGAGAGCTCTGGAGCCTACACTGCACAAACAGCCACTTACTTTACCAGAAGGAGAAATCGCCACAGTGGAAATCCACAGCTCTATTCCATACGTTCAGTTGGGGATTATTGTGGGTGGCAATGAAATACCAATGATTGCCATTGTCATCCAGGAAGTCTACCAGGAAGGGATCATTGCCAGAGATGGGCTACTCCTTGCTGGGTCCAGATTCTTCAGGTCAACAACTATGATATCAGCAAGGTGTCCCATAACTATGCCAGAGCAGTCCTTTCCCAGCTCTGCACCACGCTGCATCTGACTGTGCTGCGGGAAAGTTGCTTTGGCAACCAAGCATACAACCATTCTGATGGGAACTCCCCTGGAGGTGATTTTCTACATGGTTCTTCATAAATGGGACTCCATCGAACAGGTTGTCAATAAAGTAGTCTGAATGATAGGTGAGTCAGGCGTTTTAAGTCTCGGCTGGTTGGCAGGGGGGCAGGCAGCCCACAACGGCAGGCTTAGCAGCAATGACAAGACTGCTGGCCAACAATAGGCATGATCTGAAGCATGGGACTCCAGAGCTCACTGCCTAGATCACTTAGGCTAGTGGAGAGAGGGTGAACTTAACAAGAGCTAGACCAGGGAAACCCCAGCCTGGCAACACCACCTGGGAAGCAGGAACTCCCAATAGCAGCCAGCACCATATGCAGCTGCCCTCCCACAACAGACCACTCACATAAGGCTCTTATTCAGTGTATTACATGCCAAGAAAAACACACTACTGTAAAGGAGGAACTGCATGAGTCCCTTGGAATGACAGTTGCTGGGGGCAGAGGGATCTTTGTGACCAGTGTGCCACCGCTGGCTGCCTCACACAAGATGGCAGGATCAAGAGAGGTGATGTGCTGCTGAATATCAATGGCATTGATTTGGCCAATCTAAGTCACAGTGAGGCCATGGCTATGCTGAAGGCCAGCATTGCTTCCTCAGCAGTTGTCCTCCAAGCACTGGAGATCCAGATTGTTGAGGAAGCAACTCAGACCTTGGAAGAGCAGACAAGTGATTTCAGTGCGAATGAGTATGATGCCAGCTGGTCTCTCTCGTGGCATGTGGCTTGGGCTTCCAAATGCCCTTCATAGCTGCCATGATACAGTTTTATGGAGAAGCTACTTGGGAAGCTGGGGCTTTAGTATTGTCGATGGATACGAAGAGAACCACACCAATCAGCCTTTTTTTATTAAGCCTATTTTGTTGGGAACTCCTGCTTGCTACGATGTAAGGTTAAAGCATGGAGACATGATCATGGCTGTAAATGGCCTGTTAATAGTAGGCATGAACCACTCTGGTGAGTTTACACTTTCAGAAATCAGATTCTCAGTGGTCAAAATGTTAATCTACAGTAACGAATAAGCCTGCCCAAACTGTGACCCAGCCAGCTGGATTATAATTTGTGGTGGTTCCTTGTTTTTAGTTACTGAATCATAGAGTGAGTTGTACATCCCTCAAGACCAGTGTCTGCGCAGACACTAACAACAGTGTTTGCTGCCAGACAACACCACGAATGAATACATTGTAAGTTTGGGTGGTACCTGTTGCTCATTTTTCATTGGCATCAACATTTCAAGACTTTGTACTGTTTATAAAGTGATTTTCTGATTTATTGTACTTCTACTTTAATCTCTCACACTCATAGATGATAAAGTCATAAATCTGATACTACTAAAGAGTTTTTTTTTTAATAATGTACTGTTATTAATATAGTGGAGAAGAAAAGATAATGTTATCCAGGGACAAAGGAGATCAAAAGGTAATTAATTACAGCTTAGAGCTGGAGATGGTAATGCTGCATTTACTGAACAGTCCAAAAGCATTAAAGATTCATTTTCAAAGGGATGTTTTGCTATGTAGGAAAATTTTGAAGGCATTTCACTAAAAACCATTCTAGAGTTTGTACTATATTTATCAACAATCTTGTCTGAAAATATTTTTGTGATTTATGCAATTAAACTAGATGATAAAAAAGAAAAATTTATTTCTTACTATCCAAAATGAAATATGACATATTTTCATAAAAGTGAACATTATAGAGAAATGTTTTCTAATACCTAAATTACAATCTGGCTTCATTTTAGCAATGTCACAAAAGTTTATTCCTCTATGGTAAAGAAACATTGTCTTTCATTATTGTTTTTTGTTTTGTTCTGTTTTGGTGGGCCTGTGGTTGAACTCAAGGCTTCATGCTTACTAGGTCAGGGCTCTACCACTTGAGCCATGCTCCAGCCCACATCAGGCTTTGCATTTTTGCTGATGTCCATTCCACTGCTCACAAACTTCTCTATCCATGGTCCTCATTGCTGAATTAGTCTTCTTTTATCTAACTCCTATAGTCACAGATTCTCTTCAATCCCTGGTCTTATTCCACCTCCCTTTATCAATCTTGGTCTGAAGTGGTTTTCTGTACATAGTATCTGGATTTTCTGTATTTTCGATATCTTAATATGTGTCTTATCTTTGTCATTTAAATTGCAGTTCCTTCACTTTCTTTGTTATTTGCAGAATGCACAGCAATAGGAGTTAAGTCTAAAAACACCTGGTGGTAAATCTTTGTTGATTTTAATTAAAAAGTAGCTGCCAATAAATGGTATGTCAAGATACTGTCTACAGATTCTGTGCTTCATACAAGATCATTTGCCCTTTGTATTTCTTTACCTACATTTGCATGAAATTATTCCACCACTCATTTTAACTTTTCAATTTCATAAAACTATCAAAAGCAATTTCAGAAGTTATAGTACCTTTTATTTAAACTCATTTCTCAACAAGAGATCATTTACAGAGCAAGATGTTAATGCACTAATGGTTGACAGCTTTATGAAGTTTCTAAAAGTTATTTGTGTAAACAAGTAAAAATTTCACAACGAGTCAATCACATCTCACAAAATTGGATACTTCTATATGAACATGAGGAGTAAATGATGACATAGATTTCATTTCCCATTTTTCAACATACCCCTAAATGATTAGTTAATTCAAAGATATTCAATATCTACTATGTGCAAACACTGTCCTTGATGCCTGGGGTGTGGCATCTACTGGAACTTCTGCCCTAGATTTATATTCTCAGTCAAGGTAAGACAAAAGACAACAGTATGTGGAATGTAGTAATAAGGATGATAAATCACCTAGACTAAAGCTCTGAATGATAGTGACACAGAGGTTGTAGGTTACTTTAGCGAAGATGGTCACAGAAGGCTTGTCTGAGAAAGCAATGTTTTAGTATGTACATAAGTGAAATGAGAGACATACAAAGACTTGAGAGAAGTCTTCCCGGTAGGGGAAGAGCCAGGGTAAGTTTTTGGGGAAGGACTGAGTTTTTAGAGTGCCAAGAAGTCAGCTATGCCTGGAATTGACACTATGCATGGCATTTTAACTTAGAGAGAGTTGAGGGTTCTTTTTTAAATGGGGTAGGAAGTAAATGGGTAGTTTTGAGCAGGAAAATGACCAACACTTCGTGTTGAGGCCTGCATTCTCTACTTCTCTACTCTCCTTGGAAATTCTCAATGTTCCCTTCAGTGCAACAATGCTCAGAGGGAATCAGTGCTGTGAGCAGGCTGGACTCAGCTCACAGCTCATTGCTGATTCATACACTTTGACCAGTAGTCTAAGTGAATAGTTGGAAGAAATGACTTACGACAATTGGTTTCCATTTTGCTCAAGCATATCAATTGATTTAGGAATCTCTCTAATTGAGACATTGGGATAATAAATAGAGGTCTCTTGTTTGAAAAGGATATAGAGAAAAGTCTTTGTATTAGTTTTTAAAGCTTCCTACTTTTTAAAGTTCACCTGTTGAGGCAAATACCCATCATGACAGGGAACAAGGTGAAAGGGAAGAAGCAAATGTGTCTCCTCTCTCCCCCAATAGACAGGATCCTTTTTGTGCTAAAGTATTTTTTGCAGCTTTTGGAAAAATTGTTAAAAATGTAATTGTGTCTTTTATGAGCTATAATCCAAGAGTATATTTACACCATGGAATGATTAAATTAGGTTAATTAATAAATTTATCAACTCAGATGCTTATCATTTGTTGTGGCAAAAGCATTTGGGGGTGGGGACAGAAGGGAGAAATGATGTGAACAATGTATGCACATGTGAATAAATGAATCAAAAAAAAAAGGCTAACAAAGACATAGAAGATAATCAACACAATTAAAAATTTGATCTATTTGATATTTATTGAACACTGCATTCAATAAGAGTACACTGTCTTAAGAAAAAGAGTACAGTGTCTTCCCATACATACATGAGCAATTAGTAAGTGCTACTGTATGCTAAGTCATAAAAGTCTTCACCAAATTTCAAAGAAATGAAATAATTTAAAGTATATTGTCTCACCGTAGTAGAATTAAACCAGAAACCTATTACACAAAGATAATTAAAGACCCAAAAACTATGAAAACATACATTTAAAAATAACCATGGGTGAAGAAGCCATATGGAAATTAGGAACATGTTAAACTAAATGAATTTAAACATAACATGTCAAAGCCTGTGGGAGAAGCTAAAGAAGTGATTAGAGAAACATTTATAGATTTTAACTGCATGTGTTGAAAAGAAGAAAAGGTTGAAAATTAATTATAATTCCATCTAAAAAATAAGGAAGGAGGAAAATAAAATAAAATATACTCTTCATGATTTTGAAATGAACTATGCAACAGAGTAATAATGTCACCATTTTGTGAATCGGCAGAAAAATGGCAGCTCCGCCCCTTAACAGAAATTCCCATGCTCTAAGACAGCCCCACCCCTACCAGAGACTACCACACATGTGCTAATTTTCTTAACATCCCCCTTCTATAAAAGCCACACCTGGCCCAGAGTCTGTGATCCTCTGGCCAGCCTGGCGAATCAAGGGATCAAGCCTGCCATTAAATTTTGCCCTTGGACGTGAGACTTTTCTCATGACCTTTCTTTGTGAGGGGAGTTTTTCCTAACATTTTGGTGCATGAGTCAGATCAGGATGTGATCCTGGCACTGACCTTGCTCTCCCGGCCTGCCCCGCCCCATCCCTCTCTCTCTCTCTCAACTCCCATTCCCTTCCTCCAGGATCTGAGCTGCTTTGCTGGAACCCCCAATCCTAGAAATTGCTGCTCCCTCACTCACAGGGAATTTCCTCTGCCCCAGCATGCCACCAATTGCCATCCATCACTGGCCGATCTTCCCTCAAGGTTCCCTCTTGATGAGTCCTTCTAACATGCAGAGCCATGATGTCTTTCTGGTTTCCTTGAAATCCTAGCGCTAGGTCTCGGCTTGCTCCCTTCCCTGGGAACTGGGTTCCCTAGGACTGTGGGGCCCTGTGATGAAGACGTTCCTCCCAGGTGTTCCACATCTACTCTTTCCTGAGGAACTGATATTTCGGGGAGGCCTCACCATGGAGATTGGGCCATCCCAAATTCCTTCAGACTCCCCATTGGGATGTCTCCTGGCCAACCTTGGGCCCCTCTGCCTGACACCTGATCTTAAGCCACGAAAGCTCATTTTTCTCTCTAATCAGGCACAGCCCCAATACCCATTAGACAATGCCTCCAAATGGCCACTTAATGGCACTTTCAATCCCAATATTTTAAGGGATTTATACAATTTCTGTGAGTGTGCTGGTAAATGAAAGGAAATACCCTATGCCCTATCCTTTTCCTATCTCCACACCAAACCCTCCCTCTGTACTTCCTGTTCCCCTGCACAGGTTCTATTAGCCTCTAAACCAGCTTCTAAATGAACCAAATCCTCTCCTGAACCTCCTCCTTCCCCATGTAAGCAGACTTCTTGCACTGCTTGCCCTGCCTGTCTCTTCCTATCTTCCTGAGGGACTTTCCCATCATGGTGTCAAGCCACTCCTTGCCAACTCTGGCCTCAAGATGATTCCAGCTCTGGGAGAGCTCATGCTCCCTCCCTGTGGGCTGAGACCAAGCCCAGGGTTTATTCAGGTATACCTCATGCTACGTTGGGGGAGTCCTGATTGATTATGGCACCTAATGTCTGCTTCTCTTTCCCCCCCATCTAATGCCCCTTTTTCCTGAGAGAGCAACTGGAGAGTGCAGGTTTCATGTTGCTGAAAGTGCTCCAGTACCAGTCAATGGAAGTGACCTAGAGGCACAGGTGAGTGCCAATCCCTCAGGCGTGTGTCATGTCTCCAGCCTCTGCCTTCCTCTCCCTTACCTAAGATGTCAGGACACCTTTTCTGCTTCCTCCATGGTCTGAGCACATGTCCTTTCTGTCTTCCTTCCCCTCCTTGGGGAAGGTTCCATACTTACTGGAACCCTGCCTCCCATGAAAACTTGAAGCATGATACCTTATGACTTAAGTTATTCCAACAAGTTTGCCAGGCTTCTCAGTCTAAAGTAACTTTAAATCAGCTGCTAGGCAAAAGTGCTTACAAAAAAACTGTGGCTGCCATGCTAATGCCCTCACTCTGCCCCCAAAAGGGGAGGAGGGAAAGCAAATAGGCATGCACAGTGGGAACACCTGCCATAGCTAAGAGAATCCATAGGCCAACCTAACACACATCCTAGGCTGCCAGCCGCACATGGTGGTGGCTGCGGCCCCCCGCCACTTCCCTTAGAATAAACACAAGCAGAGTAGACAGGAAGGGGTGAGGGGCAACAGGCTGCAGGATCAGGCCTAGGCAGTCAGGCTCGCTTATCCCGGGTGTGTGTGGAGGGTGTCGGTGCCTTGCGCACACCCTGTTCCTAGCCCCACCTCACACCTCGGGGCACTGGAGCTAGCCCTTGTAAGCCAATTGATAGCTCAAGGTTATAGTCTCAGAAATCACAAAATGGACATTATGGTACACACACAACTATGGAGTTCAAATAAAATGGCATTCATTATGAAACAACACTCTTCTGAATTAGCTATTTTTCTTGAAATAGAATAAATATGTTAAATATAGCTTCTTTACTTAAAACACAATCACTATTTGCAAATGGTTGTGTCAGTGTCATTGCTGTAGCCTGAATGAAATATCTACCATATTTATTACATATACTAATAAATTAGATATGTATGTATGTATTCTAATATCTTTGGTCCAGGAATCTTTTAAGATTTGAGTGGCAGTCCAGTTTTTGCCTTTAGTGATATCTGTACTGCTTCTGATACTTTTTATTTTAACTTGGGAAAATATCTATCTTCTTTTCTGTCTATTCTTGGGGTGTGAGGGAGTTGAAACCTCTTTGTAGAAATTATTTCCCTTGTCCCAAAGGAAAATGTGAGGCAAGGAACACTGTAGATGGTAATGGAAGTCTTAAAGAGACCCAGGGTAGCCTTACATTTGCGTAAAGAAAATTTACAGAGGCCAGGCACCAGTGACTCATGACTGTGATCCTAGCTACTTGGGAGTTTAAGACTGGGAAAATAGCTGTTGAGGCTATCAGGGCAAATAGTTCTCAAGAACCCCATCTCCAAAATAACCATAGTAAAAATGGCTGGAGATGTGGCTAAAGAGGTTGAGCTCCTGCTTTGCAAACATCTAAAAAGGAAGAACATGGGTTCAACCCCAATCCCTCCATAACAAACAAAAAGTGTTTATAGAGAGTGAATCAGTTAGCCCAAGAAGAACTAGGGGACCTGTCTTGAAACTGTGCTTGATTGGCATGTTACATAAAATTGTGAAAAATGTCAGCTGCCAAGTACCAAAGAATGAGTGTGGGTCTGTGGTTGCAGGATGGTAGAGATTATGATTAAGGCAAAGATGATATGGAAAGAGGCCAAGAAATGGACAGCTACAAATTTTAGTGTAAGAACATTATTTTTTTTCTTAGCTATGAGACTTGTGTGTCAAGCTACTCAACTTTTGAAAATTAAGAATTATCCTGCCTTCCCAAATATGCTTTTAACTCTTCTCTAGAGAGAATTCCAGGAAAAAGGCCTAGAGCAGCTCCATAAATCATTATTATTTTTGGTTAAAAACAACAAGAACACTTTAGAAAATCCTGTGCTTGATCCATCTCATTTTTTTAGCATCTGTAATAAAAATAGTATCCCCTTTAAAAGGGAAACTTCAAAAATTTTGTACGACATAGCAATAGTTCCTGTGAAAACTGATGTACTGGAAATTATGGCTCAAAATCAAAGACAAAATTTTCACAGCACACATTTTGACTCCATTTTCTCCAAAAATCTTAAAAGAAAGGAAATCTTGCATCTAGCTCCCAGACATGCTCTTAAATGCCTTAAAACTAAACATGTAGAAGTGGAAAAATACAAAAGTGATGAAAGAAAGAGGAAGTAAATTCATAAACACAAAGATCTTCCATGGACAGAAGATTCAATGTTGTCATGATTCTAGTTCATCCCAACTCCTTCTATAAATTAGATGCCATGCCAGTCAAAATCAAAACAAATTAATTTGTGGATGTTAACAAACAAATTGATTCTAAAATTTATATGGAGAGGTAAAATACTCACCGGAGCCAACACAATATTGAAGGAGAACAAAGTTGGAACACTAACACTACTTGAGTTCAAGACTTATTATGATATTTATTATAAGGGTGTGAAGCAGTCAAGTCAGTGTTGTATTTAAAAGAAAAAGTAAATGAACAGATTAGTGGAACAGAATAGAGAGCCAGAAATAAACCCAGTCACATAGTCAACTGCTAGAACCACTGCATATCTACAGGCTGAAAGAAAAAAAATTACATTGGGTTTTGAAGTTTGAAGCTACACGCTATACACTTCCAACCGTATGGCACTTTAGAGAATGCATAACTAGGGAGACAAGAAAAGGGTCAGTAGTTCAAGGGGCTTGGAAGGAGGGAAGCAGAAGAGAATGAGTATGTGGAACACAGGGGACAGTTATCATGGCCATTATATGTCATTATATGCTTGTCAAAATTCACAGAATTATGCATCCTAACATAAACCACAGATATTAGTTAATGACAATAATATATCAATATCAGCTCATGTTAACGGTTTGAACACAGTGTATCTTCCCAAACTCATTTAGGAGTTTAACACCCAAGTCTTGTTTTAATGGTATCAAGAAGGTGGAAACTTAATTCAACTGTTGTGTTTAGAGGTGGGGCCTTTGGGAAGTGGTTATATTAGTTTAAGTTATTAGGGCAAAGCCTCTATGATTAAAACCTGGTAGCTCTATAGGAGAGGGAGAAAGACAGAGGCCACACACACAGAGATATGGGGACTCCTGCCATGATGTGTTCCAACCAGGATAATGTCCTCCCCAGAGTCTGCTCCATGCTGTTTGAACTTCAAGTCTCCAAAACTATGGGCCAAAAGCAAACCTTTCTTCTTTATAAAGAAAAATACCAGAGCTTGACTCAAGTATTTCATTATAGTAACACAAAGTTGAGTACTAGACTCATAGACTCAGCGTGGTAACAAATGTACCATACCGATGCAAAATGTTTACACAGGGAGCCAGATTTAGGGGGACATAAAAGAGGGGATATGTGGACACTCTTGTATTTTACATTCAGTTGTCTCATAAACCTAAAACTTCTCAAAAACTAAAGTCAATTAACTTTTTAAAAGAGTACAAGAAAACTGTTTCACATGACTATATTTCATAACTACATGAGTCCTAAAATACTTCAATAAAAAGAAATTCTTCATGTAAGAGAGGCATAATGCATAAATTATATGTCTGTGATAAACTTATTTTTATGTGTTAGTAATTGTTACTTCTTTCTTGAACTTAATATTATGAATTCCTTTCAGTCTGCTTTCTATGGATGATGGTTTGGGAGTAGTACAGATTAGATTTCATTAAGTAATTAGCACATTCCAGGGGAAATGAATGATACTTTTTTGAGAATACAGACAAATAAATATGTTTTCCATGGTTTCTTTTCTCTTAACAGTCTCACAATCCACAGTCAAGATACTTTACAAGTAGAATGCTTTTCTCTGAGGAAATTAAAGTGTATTTATGTTGGCTTCTCTTTTTGAAGAATGGATAAAGGTGAAGCAAAATGGCAAGTGAGACTTATCCTTATTTAGAAACACAATGGTTAAGCTCTGGGAAACCAACAGAATTCCAGTGTTTGCTGGAATTCAGCATACAACAAATGTCTGTTGATTTATAATTGTATTCCATGTTCTGGAGAAGCTCTGGGTCCTTTCTTCAAGACACTTGTCTGTAAACAATCTTGTCAAATGATCTGCAATTATGATGGTGTAATCAGTGCTCTGATGGGGAAAAGGACTGTACTATTCTATAGAGCTTGACATTTTAAGAATTCTGAAGTCACTCTGGTGTGGCTGGGGTATGTACTGCAAAATGGGAGGAGCAGAGAATGAAGCTAGAGACACTGGTTCATAAATGGCATTTGCTGTTATACTGAAAGATTTTAAGCAAGATCAGGCCCTTCTCATATTTTAGGAAAAACTCACTTGATTGCTTCCTTATTCCTGATGAGCATAGGACCAGTTTGACAAATAATCTGACCAACCTCATAGAGGACTGGTCTAAGAGTGATCCTTCTTTTCCTGGCTTCCTGGCTCAAATCTTGTCTGTGAAAATATCTAGGCACTGGTGCATGGGAAACATGCATGTGCAGGGACCAATGAATGTCCAGTGGGGGCACTTATTAACCAATTAGGAATAGGAGATGAAGAATAAATGACCAAAGGAGGATGAGTAAGATAAAGGCCTAGGATCAAACTCCAGAGAACATCAACTTTCAGAAATAGGCCATACAAAAGAACACACTATGGAAAGACCAGAAGGATCAAAGAAGAACCAGAAGAATGATATTACAGTCAGCAGAGCAAGAAAGGTTACTTAGATGAGAGACACTGTCAAATGCTGCAGGAAGGTCAAATAGGGCAAGGAATGAAAATCTCCCCAAGTGACTAAAAAACATAAAGGCATTTGTGGCCTTTGCAAGATCAGTTATTGCAGTAATGAGAGAGTAGCCACTTTACATGGGCTTGAGAAAAGATTAGGAAGTAAAGGAATAAGGAAAATGCATTAGATTTTTATTGCAGAATAGCAAATGACCACAAATTCAGTAGCTTAAAACAACACACCTTTATTATCATGTAGCTCTGAGGGTTAGAAATCTAATGTGAGTCTTATTGGGTTAAAATCAAGGTGTTAACAAAGCTGTATTCCTTCTGGGGTCTCTAGGTTTCTTGACTCTTCCACTTCCTAGAGGCTGTCCTTAATCTTGGCTTGTGGGTGCCCTTCCTTCATCTTCATCTTCATCTTCAAAGTCAGCAATGCTGCATCACAGATCCCCCATAGTAAAATCTCTCTTTCTCTCTCTCTCTCTCTCTCTCTCTCTCTCTCTCAGATCATACCTGGAAAGTCTTCTGTGCTTTTAAGAATTCATGTAAACCGGGTATGGTGGTGAATGCCTGCATTCCCAGCACTCCAGAGACTGAGGCAGGAGGATTCCAAGTCTGAGGCCAAACTGGGCTACCGAATGAGCTTGAAGCCAGCCTGGGCTACATAGCAAGACCCTATGATTAGCTTTTACTATGTAAAACAACATACTTATAGTTCTGTGAGTTAGGACATTAGAATGAGGTTGAGGTTGTCTTTTGTTTGGGAAACATTACTCTGCCTAGGACAGGCAATATACAGAACTTCCAGGAAGGAGAGAAATAGGGTGTGGTGTGAAGGTACTTGAGGTCACACTTTAAAGGAAGTGACAGGGAGGAAGGCTCAGTAGGCAGATCGACACTGCAAGGATGATATTCTTCTGATACTAATAACAGGCCCCAAATGGGTGTTTATTTTGATGTCATTGTGTGTTAAGTTTCATAATGAGAAAGTGATTACCCATTACATGTTAGATTATTGCTAGGAGGATGATTTGGTCTAAACTAATCTGGAAATGATCACTTCTCTAAGAACTTTAGAATCTTGTTGAAGTAGTACCATCACACATTTACTTAGTTTGCTATGCCATAAACTATTATATCAGAAATTAAAATATGATTTATGAAAAATATATGTTGTTCTTTAAGCAAGACCCATTCTAAGATCATTATATTAGTATGATAGAATTAATTACATGCTCCAGAACGTGTCTTACTTGTTATGAATAAATTGCCAAAAAAATTAAATGCAAGCAACTGAGGGATTAAGCATGAATTATAAATTAAATTAACATATATTCTTAGAATTGCTTCTTCTTCAACTCTTAAATGTGAATTCATGTAGCACCAAAATGTCTATAATATTCTTGTGTAGTAATATGATGGAGGGTCATCTAGCATAGACAAGAGCAGCAAAGGAAATGATAGGATCAATTTTATGTATGGATAAAGAACAATTTCACTCTTAAGAGTTCTCAATTTATCAAGATGTCCATGCAACACAGCAATTGTGACTTTTGTTTTCTCTCTCTCTCTCTCTCTCTGTGTGTCTCTCTCTCTCTCTTTTTCTTTCTACTTAACTCTACAGATAGGCATATTAATCACTCAAGCAATGTGTGCCTTCAAGACTGAAGACACAGATATAAGAGTAACTGAGGCATCTTACTGTTGGCCTTTATGACATCTTGTTCCAGATCCTCCAAAATAGGCACCTGAAGGCTTCCAGTCATGGTCCTAAACTTACAGTCACCATGGATTCCAGGAACAGCAGAGATTTTCATAGACAGACCATGCCATGAGATCACCTCCAAGCTGGAGCAATCAATTCGTTGGAACCAGATTGTCTTCTCAAGTGATGAAGACTTCTTCCAAACACCTTGCAGGACAAATCACAAGTTGACCAACACTGCTTAATTAGGCATACTTTTTGCCCCTGCCCCAAATTCTTCCTCTATTTAAATTTACAACTCATGTGAATACCCAAAAGAGATACTTGATTAATCATGTTCGTCTTCACAATATAGGTATGTTGATTAAAATCCTTTCCTGCCTTTTCACCATTACTTCCATTTGCTTTTTGGGGGAGAGTGGTAGACCTACATGCTGGAACTCCCAGATTCTGGCATCTGGAGTAGAATTCCCTTACAGTGATTGAGACTCAAGTATTACTGCTCTCGGAGAGATAGCATCTCTGGAGGATTATGCATAGACTAAATATTTTGATAAAAGGAAACTGCACAAGGTATTTCCTACTTGGGAACAATTGGAGGAAAAAAATCTAGTTCTGGAAAGCCACTTTATGTACTTAATTCTTTCGTTGGAGAGCAGGCAGACCTGAGGAGGAAGAAATGCATTTATTCCTTGATGCCTCTAGTATGTGGAAAAGTTTCAGTCACTGTTTGAGTTTCCCATTCTTTACTGGATGTGTGCTTCCTGTGCCTAAGGTTTCTTTTATTTATTGTTTACCAGGTGCTGTCAGATCTGCTCTTTAGTGTGCTTTGCCCTTTGTTCTGTCTGAGGTGGGAACTCATCTACATTATTTGTTCTGTGCTCCTGGCTACTTTCAAACAGCCCTATGCAAAAGAAAGAGGAAAAGTGCATCTTTTCCATCAGCTCCCTTGAATGTAAGAAGAAAGGTACAAACCCTCTGTTTCATTACACATTGTAGTCATAACCATACATTGAAAAGACATTGTTAAAAAATTGATAATTATTTTAAGATAAATACGGAGGTAAGCATCTTTATTTTTTTAGAGTTTTGCTAATGCTTTCTATCTGAAACCAGTTAACACACTTTGTTGTGTAAGACCCTTTCACTCAGGTTGTTTAAAAGTCATTAGTTTTGGACTGTTTATAGTTATCGTATGTAGAAAATGACTGGAAAATATACGTGGATAATATCTAGTTAAAAACGCATATGAAGCATTTTGTTTATTGAATTTGTTGGAAATTGTCAGTACTTAGTAATTCTTGGCGCTGTTTCCAGGTGAGAAAAGGCAATAAAGTTAGAGTCAGAAAAGCTCTATGCTTTCCATTTTCAAAAACTAAGAGATTATCTTTCTGTCTGTGAGTTCAGTGACAGATTTATCTTTCAAATCACAGCAGCTCTTACAAATAAGACTGCCACAAATATCCCTGACTCACGTTGAATTCACATACTATGTTGATGTTGCAAAAATGTTATTGTCATGCAAAGATGTCTAAACAGCACAGTTCAGCGACAATGCCTATTGTGCTGGAGGCTATGGTGTGGATTGGGGCTGCCACCTTCCCATTGTATAGTCATTTATCATGCTAATTGGCTTTCTAAGTAAGGGTGTCTGCCCTTTAAAATACTCTCAGGCTTTTTTGTTTTGTTTTGTTTTTTAAGCAAACCTGTTTTGTGTTCCAGTGAAACCCCAAATCAGTGTGTTTCTTGTCAAAGGCATCAGGGGTCAATAATACCCTGAGGACCTGAGGACTTGTTTCTTTACTGTCAGGATTTGTGTAAAACCCCTTAAAGCTAAAAAATAGGCAGGAGTCTCTGGAGCTGCCTCGGAGTATGTCCTCCTGGGTTTGGGACTCTCCGGTTCCCTCTTAAGTGCCAAGTGTGTGTGTGTGTGTGTGTGTGTGTGTGAGAGAGAGAGAGAGAGAGAGAGAGAGAGAGAGAGAGAGAGAGAGAGAGAGAGAGTGTTTGGTTAGCTGGCAAGGCACACTTCCCCAGTGTTGCTTCCCTTTTCCTAACATTTGGCAAAGGGTAAAGGGTCAGAGTCACAACATCTGATGAATGTCCGAGTCACCTCTGTGGCCACAGGAGCCGATTCTGCTGCAGTTCTGGCCACATGAGGCAGGAGCTGTAGGGCCAGGGTGCAGAACCAGCCGGGTCCCAGGAGTTCCCTGCACGGAGCCCGAGCTCCTCCGCAACCCATACCTCTGAGCCCCGTGTAAAGTCGCCTGTCCCCACGGACTCAGCAGAGGGACCCCTTCCTCTATCCCATAGCAGTGCTGCAGCAATCCGCGTCCCGCGTCCACCATCAGCAAGGCCAGCCGCGGGGCCAGCCGCGCCGAGAGTTCCACGGACATGGAGAAGCAGCTTCACCTGCGCGTGTGCGTTCTCAGCGAGCTGCAGAAGACTGAGCAGGACAACGTGGACACGCTGGCCTTCCTGGTGTCTGTGAGTGACCCCGCGGGCCACGCGGGAAGGAGGTGTTGTCTGCGCCAGATCCGCAGGACCCGCGGGGACATTATGGGCACCGAAGCAATGCCAGGACGCTGAGTTCCCAGGCGCAGTGACCTCGTGGGGACTTGTTCATGACCAGATGTGCCTCGAGTGGCACAGGCCCTGGGAATCTCCAAGCCTGAAAAGTTAGCTCCAAGTGACAGCACAGCTCTTCTGAGTTCTATCTCAACAAAGTTTAGAGATAAAGTACTCTTGGAGATGTTTCAATGAAGAGAAATGAATGGATCAAAAATCAGCCAGCATGTGATGGGCACGTGGGACTGTCACACTGACCTCTGTTTTTTGTGAATGTGAGCGTGCTTTTCCATGTTCATGTATGTATCTTCCATAAGCAATACCTCTTGACACTTTCCACCCTCAGAAGGAAGTCAGGAGTTGAAGCCACTGAGAGAACTTGAAAAAAGAGAAAATATTTCTGGCTTGCTGGACACAAATTTCTGGGAAGAGCCTATATGCCGAAACTACTTCTAGAAAGCTTGTATATGGAGAAAATTAAGGAAATGCAAGCACTGATGACACCGATGTCCATGTCATCTTTAGTACATGTGATGAAATTCACAATGAGAATGAATTTAATAACACATAAATTGCATACATGGTCCCAACAATCTAAGAATACCTACATAAAGAAAATTGAATAAATTCTATCTATACAAAATTTTAAAATGTTCTTGAACCAACACTGGTACATAAATAATGATGGATTATAAATGCAGCATTAACTATAGAGAATCATTAAGTGCTGTATATCATCATTGAACAGCAAAAAATTCATACATTTCACTATCATCATACCATGTGTTTCATTGCAGTAACTGAGGCATATTTAAAGTCCTTCACTTTATATCTCTGCAGAAACTCAACTTGTCTTCCTACCTTAAGAAGGATCACCAAACTATACTTACACATATATATGAATTTATATTCATACATATGTATAAAACTTTATGTACACATGTATGTATATATGTGTGCATATATATTATTCCTTCATACTTTTCATTATGTCTGGTATTATTCTTACTTATAATAGTAGCTTCTTGCATTTTAAAGCATCTTGTATGTATGCAAATACATTGTATTTACAAATGGTGTGCTTAAGTATTTTACTTTTTAGATTAATGCTGATATATCTACCCTACTCAATATTAACTAGATACTCTTCCAGGACATTGTCAGAGTATAATTTATTTTACATTTTCTAACCAATAGGTGCTAAGGTTACTGCCATTAATATATAGTCATATGGTACCATACATGGGGA
Organism: Castor canadensis; assembly: GCF_047511655.1. NCBI lineage: Eukaryota > Metazoa > Chordata > Mammalia > Rodentia > Castoridae > Castor > Castor canadensis. Next base: position 37,752,623 of record NC_133399.1, read on the forward strand.
AAAACATCACATTCGAGATAACAATTCCATGGGAAGACAAGAGGAAGAATATGAATGCAATGAATTATTTTTGCTTTGTGATTCATTACTTAATTGAAAGACCTGAAGTAGACAAAGCATAATGTCAACATTTCTTAATTCTGGAAAGAGTAGATGCATCCATTCACTGCCATTATTGCTAGTTACACTATATCTGCTACAGCTGTGTAAAATATTTGGCAGGATTAGAAATTGCAACCAGGGACATGAAAGCTTCAGGATATGGCACAGTCCTTGCACCCTCCCTACACATTTAGGACAAAAGTTTTCTGTGGAATAAAGGATCAATGACCAGCAAGGAGAATAAGAGATAGACTGATTCAATTTGGTGTGGGTTGAATTTTGTTCCTGTCACAATCAATATGTTGAAATCTTAACCCCCAAACTTCAGACCCTGACTGCATTAGGAGGTGGTTGTTTGAAAAGGTTATTAATTTGGAATGTGATCATTAGCATGAGTCCTAATGCAATGGGACCATGGTCCTCATAAGAAGAGGAAATTAGAAGTCAGACAGAAATACCTGAACACAAGGGAAGAATGGTCCTCTGCAAGTCAAAGGGACAGGCCATAGGGGAAACCAACCCTAGTGACACCTTCACTGATAAAATTCTACAAAACAGAACAAGAAAATAAATTTCTGTTATTAATGCATTGAATCTGTGGTACTTTTAGTTCTTGAAATCTAACAAAGTAGCCAAAATTCTTCCCACCACCCAAAGAATTCAAATATCACCATTGTAAGAGACAGTTTTGTGTATTGAGTGGATATAGGCCCCTGCTGTTGTAGAGAGAGAATATGTGACCAGCTTGAATGGGATTGAGTTGATTAATGAGTTGAGAAAATGTAAATAAGACTCTGTGAAAAACATAAAAGACCGACTGGCAAGAATGATGCTGTTCTTATAGAGAGCCATCTCTTGGTGTTTGTAAATTCATAATTTCATAGCTATTTTTATTTTCACACCTATAAATGGGGGAACTTGGTATTCTTAATTTCATGAATGCTGTTTCCATTGGATGAAATTTTAGCAAAAAATCTATCTTCACATCTAAATTCTTCACTATGAAGATTGGGTTACCTTGTTTTCTTCTGTGAGAATGATGCATTGCATCTCACCTGGATTTGGAATACAGAAACACTGTTCTTAAGAAGGGTAGATTTGATGACTGCATGGATGGGCTCTGTATCAAGGATGATCATCTCTGGGCAAAGGCATAGCTGGTTCTTCCTGACTGGCAAGGACCTTTTAGTAATTTTCTCACCAGGTAACTCCTACAATCTCCATATTCCTCAGGACTCAATACCCAAAGTTCCTCATTGTACCTAAAATGTTGCCATAATTCTGATTCCAGGAGTGCATGATAAAAGGCATTAATCCATTTGTGATTGCAACTAAAATGTTTTTAATACAAGACAATGTGTTTTAGCAGATTGATATGTTGAAGTCACAATGAGATGTAAAATCGGTGTAGGGAAAGATGGAACATCACTATTATTTAGACAAAACAGTGTACAGAAATCATCAACTCATAAATTGTGTCTTTGTTGTTCAATTGAAATTACAATGAGTAGATGGACTATTTAGTAAAGATACCATGAAAAAAAATTATAATTTCTTGCTTACACCAAAGGTAAAAATAAATTTTAGATGACTTGTGTCTCAACTGCAAAAGGTAGAGTGTAATTTCTTTTATCAAGGCAAGTGAGTGGGTGTTTCAATAGCCAGACCAACTGACCACAAACCAGAAGGGAAAACACTGGCACATTATCCAAGTTAAAACTAAGTGTGTAACTGTGTATGCGGAGTGCCTCTGTAACCAGCACTTTGGAGGCAAAGGCAAGCCTGGGCTACATTACTAGACCTTATATCAAATAAAAATAAACAACACACAAAAGACTAAGTAAGTGAGCATGCACTAAATACTACAAAGCAAATGCAAATGGAGACTCACTCCTAAAGACCAAATTAGGCATATGTATGGATTGAAACACCAAGATCACGATAAAATAAAATGCTGTTAGGAAATAAATTGAAAAAGATAAGCAGAAAAATGGAAAATCATAAATGCATATATCACAGACAGAAAATAGCATGAATGTTAACACACTCAGCACCTCAACAGCAGAGAAATGAGAAGTAAATATTACTTTAGGCACATTGTATTGTCAGAGTAAATAAAAATATCTTGTGGATGATGTTGATCACCAGAAATACTTCATGGGAAGTTGATTTAATTGTTTAGGAAAATGTTTTGGACATAACTTAATGTGATTAACATGTTAGGTTAATAAGCCTGTATCAAAAGAGAAAATGTGGCATGATTTTCCTTATATATTCTCATATGTCTCTCATATATCTGATATAATGCTTTCTCTCATACATAGAACCTAAATGGAAAACCGTTAGAAATGATACCAATGGAAGTTTGTTGGGAAAGGAGAGGGTAATGGGGGTGAATATGAACAGAGTACATTATGTACATTATGTATAAAAAGAACATAAAACTAAAATAATTTCAACACTATAATAAACCTTTTTTTCATAAAACATGAATGAAAATACTCAACTTTATTCACTACAGCAGAAGAAAAAGTACCAATAACATAGCTATCGTCAGAAATGATCTTTATTTTTAATGTCACCATACACAATAAAAAGGTTGAAGAATTGAAGAACAGGCATAGTGGCTCACACTAGGACAAGTTCTGAGTAACTTGTCCTAGTTACTCAGAAGGACAAGACTGGGATGAGATTGGTTTTCTTTTTTTCTCCCAGCTCTGTGTGGAAACATAAGTAGTAGGATAGTGGTTCAGTGAAGCCGGGGCAAAAATAATGAACCCAAGAATAGCTGGAGACATGGCTCATGTTGGAGCTCACCTTATTAGGAAGTGGAAGGCAGTGAGTTCAAACCCATGATTTTTTGTGATGGAAAATCATCAAGATAACATGACATAGGATTAACTCACTAAGCATGAAATTCAACAAAGTCAAAAAGAGAATATTTATATAATAGATTGTATATGATGTTTTCTGGAGTGAGAGAAAAATCTTAGAGTTCTCCGAAAATGAGTTTTGTGGACAAAAAAGGATCAACTCCTCCAAACGACAACAGCCCCATCAATGCAATTTCTATTTCCGTGGTTACAATAGCTCTTTTTTTTTTTTCCTGGTGTGTTCTCCTTTTCTGTATGTCATATTATTAACATCATATCATATTTTGGGCCCAGTTGATGAATTCAGGAAATGCTACCTCTCAAATCCCTTTTTCCCAGACAATTGAGAGTAATCCACTTATCAGATAAGTTAACCATGTTTAGTAGACAAGATGTGGATTTATTCTGAGGTCCACCATTCAGTATACTGCTTGACTTATGAGAGAGTGAAATATCAATGGATCCAGGGAAGGTGGCTCTTTTTTCTGTGTCTGGTATAATTTCAGGGTGTGACACCTGTTCTGCAGTCTTCTGGAAGAGAGCAAGATCTAGAATGAGGCCACATTGTGGAAAACAAGGATGTTCAATTCTTTTTCCTACTGTTCCTTGCCTCTGAAATCATTGAAATAAAATGCAACCACTCTGAATTCAGTATATTAGTGTTTAAGGGTTCTTTCATAATAGGACCAAAGATACCTTCATTGATGAGTCTCTAGAGTGTCACCATCTTATCAATCAATGTCCTCTAATCATGCACATTTTATAGCTGTTGAAAATGAGTTCAATGCATGCTATTATTACCTCAGAAAGATATAGGAAGCAATTATCAGGTGTCAGTATTTACATTACGAACCCTGAATACATTTCTTTACCTAAATATTACTCAGGGACAAAATTCTAATGAGTCTAGTCAAATAATCAGGAAGAAGCTATTTTAAAATATGAGGTATTTTTAAATATGATTTGTTTAAATATTTTTGTATCTCTCCACCTTCTCTACCTTGCATTCTTCCAAGAAAACCCCACAGAGTGATTGATAAGTGAATATCTATCTACTACACCTTCTGCCTTTGAAAAGCAAGAAGAAAGAAATTTTGCCTAAAGAACTAAAATCATGTGCCAAATAACATAGAGCTCTATCCACACCAAAGTCAGGTAGACTTCTAGCCCACTTAAAATGTACCTGGTCATTATGGTATCATCTCATCCTAGAGAAATGTGGTGACAAAAGGGTATGTCATTATTGCCCACCAGTGATCCTTTCACTGTGACTTAGCATAAAAAGTGAAGTTCAAACCAAATCACACATCACAGAAGAGAAGGAATTCTGCTAAGTTTCTCAAGGCTTCTTTCATCTCTCTATTTCTTAGACTGTAGATAAAAGGATTCATCAGTTGTGGGACCACAGAATACATCAATGAAGCCACTGCAGTTTTTCTGGAAGAGTCAGTAACTGCAGTGTTGATGGTTACAACCCAACCTGCCCCACAGAACAAGTAAATGACAGACAGCACTATTGCAGCACTATTCACAACAGCCAAGTCATGGAAATAGCCAAGATGCCCCACTACCAGTGAATGAATTAAGAAAATTTCGTATGTATACACAATGGAATTTTACTCAGCCACAAAGAATGAAATTTTGTCATTCACAAGTAAATGGATGAAACTGGAGATCTCATCTTAAGCAAAGTTAACCAGGCTCAGAAGGCCAAAAATTGTATGTTCTTCCTCATATGCAGACTTTATACCTCAAACAAATGCAGTAATATTATTGGAAATTGGTCACAAATTAAGGGGAGAATATATACAGGAGGAATAAGGAAAGGTAGGAAACTCAAAACTTGAAAGTGTTTGATGTGCCCATTGTAGAGGAGCACTGACACAGACCACTATGGGAAGGTGACTGGGAAATGGTGAAGAGGTCTGTTAGAGATGAACCAATTCAGATTGTAATACACATGTGCATGGAAGCAATATTAGGAATTCTCTTAAAGCTATCTTTATCTCAAACTAGCAAAAATGCTGTCTTTCTTATAATCACTTATGTCTTCTCTTCAGCAAAACTGGAGAAGAGGGCAAAACAGTTCTGCCTGGAAGTGAGGGAGCTGAGGGGGAGATGGACGGGGTGGGAGGCAGAGGGGAGAGTGGGTCCAAACAATGTATACACATATGAATAAAAGAATAAACAATAAAAAGCATAAGGAGATAAACATTTACAGGTCATCTATAAATGCCTCAGAAAAAAACAACATTCAATATTTGATATTTAAAATTCTGTTTCCAACTATGAAAAAATAAAGTCTTATTTTAAAGCATATTGTGTTATGTAGAATTTTGTGGAACCCTAGAAAACTAACACATTGATCAAAATCCTTATTCAACCTCACCACAGGAACTCAAGTAAATCTCAGAACAATTATAAATAGTCATCATGTTTGAGGAATGGCAGATTTCTGCTCTTAAAAGAAATGGGCCATGCTCTTACTGAGAGTATGAGACCATCATGTACTTAAGTGAAATTGAACAAAGAAAGCTCTTGCAATAGTTTTAAGTGGAGTGGGGAGGGGTTTGAAGGAGAGAGATGGTAGGGCTAATCTACCCAATGCACAATGTAAGCCTATTTAGAATTGTCACAGTGAATCCCCCTGTACAATGAATATATCCTAATAAAAATTAGTGGAGATATAGGGAGTATGATGCCAGCGTAATGACAGCTTGGTGAGTGTTGGGGCCAATATATATAAGAATTTGTGAAAAGGATAACAGACAGTTGAAGGAGAGGCATGAGACTTGTTTCTTACAATTTCATGCATGTCCTCTTCTTCCTCTCCTCATTGCTTCCCCAGCATGAAATCTCTTTGAACATCTGTTCTCATTTTCAAAACATTTAAAAAGAGATTGTGAGTTATCTAGTTGCCTTTACTAGCAGTGGTGCTCAGCATCTCAACTGAATGTTGAAGACAGAAGCTCTGTTCTCAGTACAGGTAGACTCATCACTTGAGATAACAGAATCCTATTCAGGAAGGATCATGTCTGATTGGAAGCTCAGCTGTTGCTTCCTGACTGGACAGGGCTATTGAGTGAGAGGAACACATGTCAACTTGTGTACTCTCTTCATCCCCAGTACTCAATATCCAAAGCTCCTCAATGGACTAATAAGATAGAAAGGAAATGTTGCTGTGTTATTTTGCTTTGTGTAACTATAACAACCACTTGAGAAAATCAACTTATAAAGACAAAGGGATATTTTGGCTCATGGTTCCATGTCATGATGGGTTGGGTCCATTGTGGAGCTTGACTCATCATGGGAAGAGGTCATGGTGGAGCAAGGCCTCTCATATTATGGCTGGAGAAAGAGGGGAAGAGACCAGGGTCCCAACATTCCACTTGAGGACATGGCTCGAACTTCTCCGTGATGCCCCACCTTTTAAAGTTTCTGCCATCTCCCCATAGTGCCATGCAGGTGACCAAGACATTAACAATGGGCCTTTGAAGAATATTCTGTATCCATACTATAGCAAATTTTCCCTCCTGAGGTCTTCATGGAACTAATTCTAGAGTATTATTAGTGTTTGAGAAAACACAGTATAGGGACCAATCCTGCCTGTTTCTTGTTTTTGTAAATATCCAGCACAGGAAATCCTTCATGCATTTTCTTCATTTTCTTTTGTTCTACAGAAGCAGAGTTGAGCATTTCTCACAGAGGTAATACGGATCACAAACCTGAAATGTTTACTAACTTGAACTCAGGGCCTAGAGCTTGAGCCACTCCATGAGCCGTTTTTGAGACATAGTCTCATGAACTGTTTCTCTAGGCTGGCTTCAAACCATGACACTCCTGATCTCTGCCTCCTCTGTAGTCAGGATTATAGGCATGAGCCACTGGAGCTCGGCCTAACTTGTACATTAAATGACTTTTAGAACCTCTATTATAGATGCTTTCTCAGAATTAGGTTTGACTTTTGATAAATATCCTAAAGCATTTTCTTGTGGAAATGCATCTTGCTTATGTAGATTTCTTTTTACCAGTTGTGGGGTTTGAACTCAGGGATTTGTATTTGCTAGGCAAGTGTGTTACCACTTGAGCCACACATCCAGCCCTTTTGTGCTCTGGTTATTTTGGAAATGGATTCTTGCTTTTTGCCAAGCCAGGCATGGACAATGATCCTATTTTATACTTTCCACCTTCATTGCGATGACCAGTAGAGCACTGTCATGTCTACTTTTCATTGATATGGGGGTCTCCCCAACTTTTTTTTTTTGGCCTGGAATTGCCTGGAGCTGCCACCCTTCCAATCTCAGCCTCCTGCATAACTTGGATGACAGATATGTGCCACCATGCCCAGCTATGGCTTAAGCTTTTGTTTTCTTGCCATAGCTGACCATGAACTGATATGCTCCCAATTCAGCCTTCCTCGTAGCTTAAGATTACAGGCATGAGCCCCTGGCACCCAGCTTGTCTTGATTCTTGTGATAATTATTGTCAGGTAAATTAATAAATTTGAGTTACATAAAGTCAACTTTCTGATTCCTTCTTCATTTACTGGCTGAAATATGTACCAAAGAAAAACTTTTCTGAATCAAATAGGTATTCACTCTAAGGTAGAGTTCATATAGAAAAGAAGAATCCGTATTGATTTCTGCACTCATAACTTTAATAAATTATCAAGCTTCAGTTGTAAAGTGCAGTGGTAAAGTACTTGCCTACAATGTGAAAGTCCCTGTGTTCAACTTCTAACACTGCAAAATAATGGTAATAATAATAGCAATAATAAATGTCATGCTAGTATGTCAATTTAAAATGCATAATAGAAACAATTAATTGTTTTAATATTACGCAAATATGCACAGTGTGTCATCACAAACTCCTGGTTTATAAATGCAGTTCATATATTTCAATTAATTACAGTTTTTCATGTTCTCAAATTGTCCTTTTCTTGGCCACTAAAACCTCCTCAGTTTCATTCCTGGTGCCTTATGAAATGAACTTGGAAGTCCCATCTCTCAGTTAACTTAAGGTGAAGGGTATTTTATGGTCATCTTATTCTTTTGCTATTTAAGATCTAGAGCCAGTTTTTCCTCCAAGGAGTACTGGGTCAATTCAGTAATCAACAGTAACAATGGCCACCAGGGCTTGCTCATTGCACTGTTTTTCATTGCTTTTTAAGTTCTTTTTTAAGTGCAGAGAAATGAGAAAGTTATTTTTAAAAGAAATTTCTTTATTATTATTAGAAAGTCCTCACAACTTAACATTATTATAATTGTGCATATTTTTATATTTAACACTTGTATAATTCTAATGTTTTCATTTAACGTTGGATATCTAATCTTTCTTAATATTTTAATTATCATAAATTAATTGTACAAAGGAATTTCATTGTAATATTTACACATAATGTACTTTGATCAAAATCATCCCACCTATAATAGTCTCTCTTAACCCCACCTCTCCTATCCCTTTCATTTTAATAGACTTTATTGTGATTCATTATACTATTTTCATATATATATATATACACACATACCTATATATATACATATGTATGTATGTTCTTCTATTATATTCAACAAGAAAATCTAATCTTTAAATAATATAAAGATAATACTAACTTCTACCATATGTTGAGCAACGAAATAGGTGCTTTTGAGCATAAGCTTCTTTAATCCTTTCATAAAACCAGATTTGGTACTATTGTCATCCATTTATCCTGAAGATGCTGGACATTTGGTGGTTTAGCAACCTGCACAAGACATAGCTAATGAGTGAGAGAGCCAAGATTTGTCATCAAATGCCTGACTTCAGAGCTGGTACACTGAACTATTGTGAAGTACAGCCTTCCCCAAACCAGAACTCAGCTTCCTATGAAATTACACAGGTTCCATCTTTTCCCCTTGAAATACTTTAATGACATCCTAGGGAACCATACCCATACTTGTTCTCTGGTCTTCATTTATTCATGCTCTGATCAACAGTTAGTATAGATACACACATAGAATAATAGCACCTTTGATGTTGGGATAGACAGGACACAGCTTCAAGACCTGAGCTCAAGGTTATTAATCTTTCTCAAATTGTTCTTCTGTTCGTATGTGACTGACAGTAAGTGATGCAGAGCATAATCATTCTGTTCCACAGAGTAATTCAAGGACCCAGGCTGCTAAGGCTTCCATATCTTTGTTGTTGTGTCATTTAGAATATTTGGCAATTACAATAATAAATGAGGAGAATTTAAAATATCAAATTATGTGATAATTTCTGAAGTAGAGAGTAAGAAAGAAGGTACAGAGGCGAAGGGAAGGGAAGAGGAGTAGAGAGGAGAGCCAAGAACAGGAGTGAATAGAACAGGACAGATAGAGGAGAGAGATGCAAAAATACATTGCAGTGAATTTCTCTTCATTATTGAAGGCTATCTTCTCTGGAGATAGATGAACCATTTTCACCTGACAGAATGATAAAAGGTGAATGAATGATATATAAGTAGTTATAGGCAAGCAAAATAAGATAACAGTCATTTTAAGTGAGTCATCATCACAGTCCTAGATAAGCAAATTTTACCTAACCTGATGTCCAGGCAAATTAGGCATAGTTTCAGAATAATTGTGGCAGTGATAGAATGGAATTTGAAACCAATATACATAGATAGTCATAATTTATGATGGCTGACACTTAAAATAACAATTCCAAGGTGTTTGGCATAGTTTCCAGAGTATGTGCAAATAAAACCTAAGGAAAAGGTTGGAGAATGTAAATCTATGGTAGAGTGCTTGCCTAGCACACACAAGCCCTGGGTCCCATCCACAAGGTCACAAAGTCAGAAAAAATTTCAAATTTTTTAATTTAGCGCTCTCTTTATGTTTGGGAGATCTAACAAAATACTAAGTTCTTGAAGTTCTCTACTTTTTCCTTAAAGGTTATCTGCAAAATAACACAGTCTTTTTAGCATTGTGAAGTACATTAATGGAGGTAAAAAGGAGGAGATAACTAATTTCCTAATAATTAATAGCTAATGGATTTCATTACAATTATCCTGGCTAAAGCCACATGCCCTTTTGTAGTTCTCTATCATTTTGACTTTCCTACTAGACTGTGTAAAATTAGTAATCCCTTTCAATCAAGAAGCATATTTCACTTCAGTTTTTAAAAATTCATGTACTATATTGGTATTGCATACATGATTTTAAAATATTAAGAGTCAGGCCTGGATAAAATCCTCCTTTCATTGTTCTCTGTTTCAACCACCTCATTCCTTGATCCAGGTTAGTATGGAGCCTCAGCCCTGGTATCTGACAAAATCCAGAGCAACTCTACTCTAAGCCTTTCCAGTGTCCTGTGACAGCCAGATCCCTGAACCAGAAAAAGTGGTAGTGAAGAATTGGTGTTACATATGCTATTTTGTGGATGGCTTGGAAGTTTATTCTGCAACCCAGCCACCAAGAATTCACATCCTGACAAAGAGTACTAAGGGGATTGAGAGTATATTTCAAGAATTTAATGACTTGCCAATATGGTGCTGGAAGATGTCACTTGGTTTTAAGCTGAAATAATATACAATGGTGCTGGTTCCTGGAGAAGGGTTTCATATATTAAACCCTTTTTGACATATGCTATTTTCTTTTCTATCTTCTAATGATGACAGAGAACTTTTTCAGATTTTCATTTTAGTATTTAGAACCTACAAAGTGAAGTTTCTTGTTAAATTGAACTGCTTTGAAGATGCATTGTTTTCCCCTCTTGTATGTAAATCTGGGAAAAAAGACTTTGTTTTTTGAAGACTGAAAGAAACAGCTTTTGTTAAACAAGTTGCTTTGAGAGAGAAAGAGAAAGGGAGAGAGAGAGAGAGGGAGAGAGAGGGAGAGAGAGAGAGAGAGAGGTAGAGAGAGAGAGAAAGAAACATTACAAAGGAGTGACTTTTAATTCTCTCACCACAAAGAAATGGTAAATGGATCACATGCTACGTATGTTAAATTATCTGAGTTTATTTGTATAATGTGGACATGTATTGAATCATCACATTGCAGTTCATAAATCTGTATAATTCTTATGCATCAGATTGAAAAATGTGGTGCTGTGGTGCTGGGGATCAAACTCAAGACTTTGTATATGCTTGAAAAGAGTTCAGCTATGACCTACACCCTCAGCTCCACAACATGCTATCAACAACCAATGATAAGCCTGAAGATCATACAGATAAAATCTGGAAACAGAAGTGGCTAAATTGAGAAGATGAACAAATCTCACACTAGCCTCATGCACCATGAAAAGAATGAAATAATCTGGATAATTGTGGTATACTTTTTGAAGGGGCTAAATTAAACTTAGGTGAATAGATTCCCAGTAATTTAGAGGAAAGAGTAAGAGCTGAACATAACGAGTGCTAGTTGCAAAATACATATGAGAGAGAATGTGTAAATATACCAAGAAAAGGCAAAAAGTTCACTGGCAGTCTCACATTTAACTTAATCCATGTGAACATTCTGGATTTTGGGCAGGAAGGAAAGAAGGAAAAAAGAAAGGAAGAAAGGGAGGGAATAAGGAGAAAGGAGACAATAAAGAGAAAGAAAAGCCAAAAACAAAGAGAAAGAGGGAGAGAAGAAGGATAGAAGAGTAAAGAATGGGAGTGAATGGAAGGGAAGGAAACAGAAGAGAGGGGAGATAGAGAAATTACAGTTCAAATTCTCACAAAATATTGGGGAAAATTTAACATTACCTTGAATATGCCAATTAGGAATTTTCTTTATGCAAAGATGAAGATGAAAAATATATCCCCTGAAAGGAATAAATCAAGAAGGAAATGTGACCCTGGCAGGAGATATTCATCTCTAGAAAGGGACACAGGCAAGTGTTTACTGCTCTCAGGGTGCTACACAATAAAGCAACCATAGCTTGAATATCTGATGTCTCTGTGTCCCTATGGGACTAATTATCAAACATCCTCATTACTGCCAGGTGTTTCCTGATTGCTTACCCAATCAGCTAAAACACTTCTAGCATATATGTCACAGAAGAGCAGAACTCCAGCATTACTGATTCCCTGAGCCAGAGAGTTCTCTTCCTACCACATTTCCTCTTACCATAGGGAATCACATTCTTAGATCCTAGAGTCTGACCTCAAAGGAGCTAGAGGAATTTTCCTCAAAGAGAATCCAGTTTGTTCTGAATCAGACATTATCACTAAAGGAGTACAGATTCAGAGTAGTTCTGAAAGCCCATGAGAAACAAAGATTCAGGGACAGAGTATAACATGGAAACATGTCCAAAAGCCACTTTAGAAATGTTTCCATTAAAATTGCTTAATGAATGAAAGTAGTGGGTCAAGGAATATCACTAAAGTTGCAGTTACTTGGGAGACTTTTAGCGGTTGATTAAAACATAGACATTAAATCTGTAATGGTTTCAATATGGTTAGTGAGTTGAAGATTTGTTCCACAATGCACCATTGTTAAGAAGTGGGGCTTTGGGGAAATGATTGGAGTATAGCAATCCTGATCTTTTCATGGTGTTAATCTATTGATGGGTTTATATTTTGGTAGGCAATTGTAGGTGGTAAGAACTTAGGAGATGTGACCTAATTGAAGGGATGGAAACCTTGTGGCATGCCATATGATGCTATATGATATTCTTAGCCCCTCTCTCTATTTTTCCTTGCTTCCTGGATGTTATAAAGTAATCAGATGCATTCATATATCAGCCCACAGCCCTAATAGAAAGAGAACCAACCAACCATGGCAAGGCAGTTGGAACCATGAATCAGAGTAAATCCTTCCTGCCTTTGTTTCTCAGGTATTTTGTTAGAATTTTGTCACCAGGAATGGGTTCATTACTGTAACTAGTTCTTACCATGGGGTTAAGAGGCATATTTCAGGAGTAATTTAGAAAGATTTGGAGATGCAGGCTAAGGAAGATCAAGATGTAATGATTGCTCAACATAAAAGTATGTATTTATATGCACATTATATATACATATATATGTATACAAATATATATGTGTATGTATATTATACCACATATTCAGAATTAAGGACAAAAATTACATGAACATCTCAATAGATGCAGGAAAAGCCTTTGAAAAACCTCAACATCCCTTCATGGTAAAAGCACTGAAGAAACTAAGAGTAGAAGGTATGTACTTAAACATCATAAAGGCAATATACTTACCACATGCCTAGAACCAATATTGGATTAAATGCAGAAAAAGTGAAACAATTTCCTCTAAACTGAGAATGATACAAAAATGTGCACTCTCTCCACTCTTATTCAATACAGCACAGGAATTTCTAGCCATAGCAACAAGTCAAGAAAAAGAAATAAAAATATCCATATAGGAAAGGAAGTAACCAAATTATCCTTACATGGCAATGATATAATCCTATAGTTAAAACACCCTATAAACATCACTAAAAAAACCTCATAAATCTGATAAACACTTTTGGCAAAGTAGCAGGATACAACACCAGCATACAAAAATCAGTAGCTTTTTAATATACCAACAAGGAAAAGGCAGATAAAAATTACTAGGAAAGCAACACAATTCACTATAGCCTCACAAAGTTAAAATGCCTGGGAAAAAAATGTAACTAGAGTGATAAAAGTTCTCTAAAAATAAAGCCATAAAATATTGAAGCAATGAACTGTATAAAACACTAGAAGATAGAAAAATCTACCATGCTCATGATAGGCAATATTAATATAAAATAGCTATACTATTCAATTCAATACACTCAAGATTCCAATTTCTGCCTCCAAAAAATATACAAGCCAGTTGCTTCTGTCTCACATGTTATCCTAGATACTCAGGAGGAAGAAATCAGGAGGATCAAGGCTCAAGTCCAGTCTGGGCAAAATGGTTCATAAGACTCTTATCTTGAAAATATCCAATCTGTATAAAAAAAAAGGCTAGTAGAGTGGCAAGTGTAAGGCCTTGAATTCAAGAGCCAAGATCACCAAGAAAAAAAATCTAATGTTCTATCCTAAAATCCATATGGTTGCACAAAAGACCCTGCATAGTGAAAGCAATCCTGAGCAAAAAAGCAATGTTGGATGTGTTAATAATACCAGTCTTTAGATTATACCATACTCATAGTAACACAGATCAGCATGGTACTGCCACAAATATAAACAGTGGAACATAATAGAACATTCAAATAAACACACACACACACACACACACACACACACACACACATGTCTTCAGCTATGGGTTCTTGACAACAGACCTCAACATTGAAGAAAAGATAAATCCTTTAACAAGTGGGAAAACTATATGCAAAAACCTGAAAGTAGAGCCCAACTTCTCACCCTTTACAAAGATTAATTTAAAATGGATCAAAGATCTTAATGTAAGATCAAATATTGTGAATGTATTATATGGTAAAGCCTTGTAGAATAGGCAATCATTTCCTATAAAAGGAATCCATCACCCAGGTAATAAGAACAAGTACTGACAATTGGACTGCAACTGCTTCTGTACAATGAAGGAAATAATTACAAGAATCAAGAGACCACCCCAGAATGGTAGGTAATCTCCACCAGACATTGAATAGATAAGGTATATTCAGAATATAAAAAGAACTCAAAAAACTAAACAGCCAAACAACAAATAACCAAATTAACAAAAGGGCAAATGAATTGAGCAGACGACTCTCAGAAGAAGTAAACATGGCTAGTAAATACAAGAAATTAGGTTCAAAATCTTTAATCATAAAAGAAATGCAAATCAAATCTATATTGAGATTCTATCATAGGCCTATAAGAATGGCAATCATCAAGAAAATAGTGAAATTGAAGCATCTACAGATGCTTCAGGACCTGACAGATTCATTGGTGAATTCTACCAGATCATTAAAGAAGAACTTATAGTAACACTTCTGAGACTTTTCAATGAAATAGAAAGACAAGGAACACTGCTAAAAATTATTCCATGAAGCAAGTATCACACTCATCCCAAAGCCAGAGAAGGACACAACAGAAAAAAAGAGAATTGTAGTTCAGTCTTTTTAATGAACTTAAAAACAACAATCATCACCAAAGTATCAGCAAATTGAATTCAGCAACATCACAACATCGTCAAGTTGGTTTCATCCAAGAGATGCGGGAATGCTCTAAAATACACAAATCTTTAAATGTAATAGAGCACAGCAGCAGAAGGAAAACAAAAACAATATGATCCTCTCAATAGCTGCAGAAAATCCTTTGACAGAATTCAGCATCCTTTCATGACAAAAGCCCTGAAGAAACTAGAAATAGAAGGAATGTATGTCAACCTAATAAAGGTTAAATAAGAAGCCTGTAGCCAACATCATACTAAATGGGGAAAAACTGAAACCATTTTCCCTCAAGTGAGGAACAAGACAAGGATCTCCACTCTTTCCACTCATGTTTAAGATAGTCTTGGAATTCATAGAATTATAAGAAGGAAGAGAAAATAAAAGGTATTCAAATAGGAAAGGAAGTAGCAAAGATATCCCTGTTTGCCGATGACAAAAGATCCAGAAAACTCTACCAAAAAAACTCATACACCTCATAAACAGCTTTAGCAAAGTAGTAGGATGAAATCAATTTACAAAAATCAGCAGTATTTCTATATACCAATAAGTAAGAAACTGAGAAAGAATATAGGAAATAATTCCATTTACAGTAGCCTCAAAAATAGAATACATAAGAATAAACCACACAAAGGAAGTGAAAGAACTCTACAATGAAAACTATAAACCACTGAAGAAAGAAATCAAAGGCATTACAGAAGATGGAAAGACTTTTCATGCTCATGGATTGGCAAAATCAATATTGTGAAGATGGCTGTACTACAAAAGTATCTTCATGTTCAAGACAATCTCCATCAAATTTCCAATGACATTCATCACAAAGATAGAGAAGTCAACCCTAAAGTTCATTTGGAAGCACAAAAGACCAGGAATACACAAAGAAATACTGAGCATAAAAGATCAGTGCTGGAGGTATTACAATATAAAAATGTCATGGCAGTAAAAACAGCATGGTACTGGCACAAAATCAGACATGAAGATAAGTGGAACAAAATAGAAGACCGTCATATGAATCCATGCAGCCATGCCCACCTGATTTTTTGACAAAGTCATCCAAAACATACAATGGGAAAAAGACAGCCCCTTCAACAAATGTTGCAGGGAAAACTGGATATCTGCATGCAGAAAATTGAAACTTGATCTATGTCTTTGACCGCATATAAGCATCAACTCAAAGGGGGTCCAGGACCTTAACGTAAGACTTGAAACTGTAAAGCTAGTGAAAGAAAGAGCAGGGGGTACACTGGAACAAATAGGCTTAGGCAGTGAGCTCCTAAATAGGAAACAAATGGCTCAGCAACTAAGAGAAAGGATTGACAAAAAGGACTACATGAAACAAATGCTTCTGCACAATAATAGAAGTAGTCCCCAAATTGAAGAGGCAGCAGACAGAATGGAAGAGTATGTTTGCCAGCTATAAATCTGACAAGGGATTAGTAACCAGAATATATAGGGACCTCAAAAAATTAACTCCCAAAAAAGCAATGATCCACTGAAGAAATGTCTGAAAGAAATGAACAGAGATTTTTTGAAGGAAGAAGCCCAAGTGGCTACAAACCACCTAAAGAAATGTTCAACATCCCTGCCCATAAAGGAAATGCAAATCAAAACCATGTTAAGATTCCACCTACTCCTGTTTAAATGGCTACCATCAGCAACAAAAACAACAACTAATCTTTGTGAAGACTTGTGGGAAAAGGAACCCCCATACACTGCCACTGCTTGGGGGGAATATAAATTAGTACAACCCTTATGGGAAACACTATTGAGGCAACTCAAAAATCTAAAAATAGAACTGCCATATGAACCAGCAATATCAGTGCTAGGGATACACATGAAGCAATGTAAGGTCAAGAAACAGTAAAGACATATGCACGCCAATGTTTATTGCAGCACTGCTCACACTGTTACAAGCTATAGAAGCTATAGAATCAACCAGATGCCCTACAAAAGGTGAATGGATTAAGAAAATGTGACCTATACACATACGTGTGTGTGTGTGTGTGTGTGTGTGTGTGTGTGTGTGGTGGAGTTTTATTCATCTATAAAGAAGAATGCAACCATGTGGTTTGAAGGTAAATGGATGCAATTGGAGGGCATCATGTTAATTGAAGTAAGCCAGGCCCAGAAAGACAAAGTTCACGTTTTCATTCATATACGGGAGATAGACACAATGCAAATATAAGCAATATTATGAGAAATAGTCTATGTTAAGGGAAAGCCATTAATGGGAGAGGGAGGGTGAAAGAAGGAACTGTTGGTGATGTACTTTCTGCATAAGAATCAAGATAGAATTTTTAAGCCTGTTAAAATCACCATAAGAAGGAGACTAAGGTAGAAAGGAGAAAAATAGAGGGTATGAATGAATTCAAGATATAATATATATAGACACATGGAATGTTGCAAGGAAACTCCATGAAGAGCTATGTTAAACCAACAAAAAGGATGTTTTTTCCAAAAACCCAGAACAGTACAGTAAAATAGACTGTTATGTGGTGGTGGGTACCAGTGGGAAGGGGGAAGATACGACGAACTTGTGAAGGAGGCCGAATGTAGTGGAAATATTATGTATTCATGTGGGAAAATAGAAAATGAGACATGTTGAAACTATTCCAAGACTAGGGGAAGGGGTGATAAAGGAGAATGACCAAGAGGTTAATCCCAACTAGGATGTATTGTGAGAACTTCTGTGACTATCACAGTGTACCCCTGGTACAACAACAATAATAAAAAAACCCATAAAATATAAAAAACAAACAGTAAATGGCAGGGACGAAAAAGCATATCCCTCTTCCACTGTTGGTGGGAATGTACACTAGTAAAACCTCTATGGAAATCAGTTTGGAGGTTCATCAAAAATCTAGAATTACTTTATGGTCATGCTTTGTATCTGAAGGATATATCTAAAGCATACACAAAGGAGTGTAAGTCAACATTAAAGGGAGAACCCTGCTCATCCGTGTTCATTGTAACATTATATAAAATAGCCATGCTGGAGAATCTCCCTAGATGCCCATCGACCGATCGATGGACAGAAGAAAATGTGGTACACATGTGCAATGGAATAAAATTCAGCCATAAGTAAGAATAAAAATGTTGTCATTTGCAGAAAACTGGATGAAACTGAAGATCGTCATTTTGAGAGAAATAAGTGAGGTTCAAAAGAAAACCATCACATATTTTCCTTTATATGTGGAATCTAGGTCTAAAATAGGGTAATAGTAATGATAATAATATGACATGATTATAAAATGATAACTATGGGGGGAATTTTGGGGCAGGGGGAAGTAAGAGAGGTTATTGATAAGTGAAGAAATTCCTAAGTATTTTACATGTATGATGATAATATACAAATAAACCAACAATACCATTGAAAAGGGGGAAGGTAAGGAAATATAATGAAAGAGATAAAGATGTTCAAAATACACTGTATGCATGTATGAAATTTTCATAATGCAACTCCCTTTTACTATTAATGGTAAAATTTTAAAATAAAATTAAACTGCATTGCCTGAGCATCAATAGATTTTTTCTTTTTTATGAGAATGTTAATTGCATAAGAGGTTTCATTGTGATACTGAAAACTTACTTTGATTAAAATTGCCTTATTTGGAATACTCTTTCTTAATCTCCTCCTTCTTCCCCCTCTTTTTAATAGTTTTAATGAGATTCAATATATTATTTTCATAAATACATATAGTGTACTTCTATATTGTTCACATCCTATCTGCCTCTCGTGTACTTCTATATTGTTCACATCCTATCTGCCTCATCTTTCTCCCTCCACCTACCTCTTTGTCACCACCAAACAGTCCTCCTTTTATAATCATATCATATTGTAAACATCTTTTAAATTGAAATAAGCAAAAGCTTGCAATATTTGTCCTCCTTAGCTTGGCTTACTAGTCAATTCAGGTGGGAGCTCAGAAGACCAATATGCTAATAGAAATTTGGCAAGTATAGACTGTTCATGAGGTTTCAGATAGGAATGAGTGCTCTGTTGTAAATTGGATTAGGTATCATTCATTTCACATATTTTCTTCTCAATTTTTGGAAGTGGGTGTGTTTGAACTATTCAAAAGGAGGGAAAGGTTCATGAAAAATCCTCATAGCAAGGTCCATGACTGAGGTCCCTACAACCAAAGGTAATTTATCACTAGAGCCATGCTCCTAATCTTTTTGCTTTAGTAATTCTTCAGAAGGCTCTTGTGTTTTTTCACCTCTTACCTAAGTGGGGTAACAGGTGTATACCACTATGCCTATCTTGTTCTTTGAGATAACGTCTTGCTAACATTTTCATCCACTGTAGCCTTAAACCATGATCCTCTTATCTGTACCTCCCAAATAACTGTGATTACTTGGATAAGTCACCATGCCCAGCCCCAGGAAAAACTTGTGTTCATGGCCAGTATTGGCTGCACACCTGACTGTGGGATAGCCTGGGGTATATTAGCAAGGACCTGTCTTAGAGATAAATTGCAAATATCAACACAATGATATCAACCATAACAAAAAATGTCAGTAACAAAAAGTTTAAAGCTGCAAGGTGAGTTGTAAATGTCTTTTTTTTTATACTAAGAAGAAGCATAAACTAAAACAATGGCTGTTTATGGGTAACTCAAAGAATTTTCATTAGGCCCAATCCACCTTTCTAGTTTTGTGGGTAACTCTATCATGTTCTTAGAAACAGGCAATTGTTGACTATGTGGAACATATGGGGAAATTTTTTCTACATTCATTTTAAGATGAAGACATTCTAGAAAATTTCAAAAATTCTAAATGTCATTTTGTGGATGCAGTTTTCCATTCTGATTCATAATTACTGTGTCGTGTCCCCAGGAGTACTATTACATTGGATATCTTTCTGAAAGGAGTGTAGCTAAAAGAGATACAGTGTTTTTTGGCAAAGTGTGCCCTGTAATAACAGAACTTGCATTAATCAATGAGCCTTATTTGCTATTCTTCCTTACAGAATGTGAAATTCTACTTGACATTTTCAATAGACAGAAACATGGTGGATATTCTATACAATTTTTCGATCATTGGATAACCAGATGTGCATTAAAGGAAAGGATCTTTTCCTTAACAAGAATAGCAAAATTAAATATATGTAACAGGAAGACACAAAAAATCAAGTATGAATAGGAAATTTGAAATATTTATGGATGTAGGTGGTGATGACTCTAAGAACATCAGAGAAGAAAGTAAGATATGCTTATTATTCAAGGTACATCTCATGATGCAATATTTAACTATCATTAATAGTGGGTTCATATTTGGATCTTCTATTTTATGAAGCATATGAATTAAAATGTAAGATTTATTGCACCCAGAACATGTTTTACATCTGAACCAATGCAGAGCTATCTTACCTGAACTTAATATGGCACTTGTTGGCAAAGCCACATTCTAAGAGCTTTGAAAGGCAGCCCAAGATGTAGAAGACCTCCACTGGAACAATGGTCTTCCCTTCAGTGACTTGGAAAGGAAGATATGGGGGAAATGTATGATTCAGAACTGTAAAAAATACCACCATGAAAACATCAGAAACTTGGCTTCACTGCTCTCTGATAGGTGGTTTTGTTGTCAGGTCATGTGAAGACTAAGGAGCAGAGGAACCAAGGTTATGGAGATAAAGAGTGTGAAGCTGAAAATTTAATATTTTTCTTCACAAAGGAAATGTCTTGGTGCTTCAGCAAAAGCCCAAGAATAACAGCCAAGATAAATATGTTTGGGAAGACAGAAATAAATATGTCTCTGTTCAGAGAGATACAGATTTATTATGGGCCAAAGACACCCCAAAGTGGATTTCATAAACTGGGACAGCAAGTTTTTTGTTTTTTTGTTTTTGAAATAGTGATCTTTCCCAATGGTAAAATACTAATACACATTTCCCACACTGAACCATAACTGAAGGGAATTTCAGTAACCATCTGTCTAGTTCATTGTTTTACTGTTAGACTCAGTTCTTCAAATTAGAAAATTGGAAGCGCTCAGTCTGTTTTCCTTCTTTCTTCCTGGAAACAGCAAAAATGATAAATCCATGTAGATAATTATTTCCAATGAATATAATCCATCTTCTTTATGATTATGGAAACAAAGCTATTGTTTCATATTCTTATTCATCTGGCATATGCATGAAAGTGTTTTTTTTCTTTTCTCAATAAATTACTGTTTACTCAATAATTTATGCCCCAAGAAGCTATGAATTGTGTTTATTCTTATAATGAACAATATTAATTTTATTTTTTGACTTCCAGTAAGGTTTATCTTTTATTTGTTCTCATGACAAGATTGCCTTATAAAGGTCCCACATTTTAATATCTTATATAAGTGGAAATATTTGGTATTGAAAAATTTAGGAAATGGAAATGAATGAAGAATATCTATTACAATGTGGATAAACCTTGAAAACTAAGCTAAGTGAAAGAAACTACATAAAATAAGTATCATATTTTGTACCATTATTTACAGGAAATCCAGAATACTTAAGTTCATTGAAACAGAAAACCCACTGGTGGGTTCACAGTCATGGGAAAGGAGGACTAAGGAATAGCTGCTTAATGAGTAAGGAGCTTGACATTGGATTGAAAAATATGTTTTTTCTAGATAGAAAGGACAGTTATACAACTTTGTAATTGTTCAAATATAACTAATTTCCTCAATTAAGTATAATTTTGCACCTCAATTTTCATCTCAATAAATAAACTCTGTTCACTCTTGTATTGTCAAATGAAAACTTAAAATAAAAAAATAAAAACAGCAGTGAATTGATGTTTTTAGAACCAATTATTTGTGTGCAGGAGAACTTAGAGAGCAACAAAAGTAGCATTTCAAAGCAGAAGTAGTTACCATGTATTAAGAGGTTGGTGATCCATGGTCCCATACATTGAAACAACTAAGGGAAAATATGGGGATAACACTTCAAGTTATTGGGATAAACTAAGATTTCCTGAATAGGAATCCAAATGTTCATGAAATAATAGCAAGAATTGACAAATAGGAATATATAAAAATGTTACTACACAGTCAATGAAACAATAAAGATGGAAGAGGCAACCAGAAGAATGAAAGAAAACCATTGCCAGTGTTCAACTCAACTCAACTCCAAATGTGGTATGCTGAATGATGCAGGTGGCTACACAATGACTCAGTGCAGAGAAAGGAGCAGGGAAAAATGGAAGGCGAGGGAGATGAGTAGAATATAGCTAAGAGAACAGTTATTGTACTTAACAATGAGAGTATCCTGGTGTTTTATGCAGACACCAAGAACAAAGCTGTGAGGACAGGGAAGCCCAGGGTGATGCAGACCAGTCTTCCCCAGTGTTTCTTCATGAGCAGAAACATTGTGGCTTTTTGGACACAGCTTTTTCACTCACTGTGGGCATAGTGATGATCCAGACCCTTCACTCATTGACCAATATCTGTCAAAAAAAGCACTGTCTTCAGTCCTGGTTCAATAAGTTCCCCTCAAATAAGTAAACTGAACAAGCTTAGCCAAAATTCCCATCTTTAGCCTTGTAGGCAGGAAATAAAATAATTTTGTATAGGAAATGTTTTGCCCTTATTTCTAATTTTGTTGTAGAGAGAGTATAAGCAATAATAGGAAGGAACAAGGGTTTTTGCTGGTTGAGATAAGGATAGCTATACAGGGCATTGACACACATTGATTTCCTGTGTGTGTGTGTTACCTTCTAGGTTAATTCTTTTTGATCTAACCTTTTCTCTAGTTCCTTGTCCCCTTTTCCTATTGGCCTCAGTTGCTTTTAAGGTATCTGCTTTAGTTTCTCTGCGTTAAGGGCAAAAAATGCTAGCTAGTTTTTTAGGTGTCTTGCCTATCCTCACCCCTCCCTTGTGTGCTCTCGCAATACAATAAAATGTTTATTTTTCAAAAAAAAAGGAAATGTTTGCCAAATAATATTGCCTATAGTATTTGTCTTTGTGTCAGGAAAGCTAGTGTTCTCTTTGCTCATTTTGTAATTTGATGAGATAATTATTTTCATGTCCCAACAAACCCAAATGACTTATGTAGAATACTCAGGAGGTTACAGTAAGGTGCATAGGCCTTGGTATGGGGTAAAATATACATTTATTACTCAATGTTTTGTGTACTGGGAGGAAGTTCAAGAGCAAGGTGTTAACTGATTCAGTTTCTGGTACTGTGTATGAGTTGAAATGATGTTGCCAAAACGGCTTGTACTCAAGGATTGAACAAACAAGCTCACACAAATTTGTTTATGTGAGCATGAACTAATGACCATAAACAAATTCCCATAATATATAATAAGTCAGCTTGGGGATTATGTTTCTACACATGTATTTTTGTAAAACACAAAGAATCTCCTGTATTGCTCAATTATGCCCTTCTGACCCATGTCCTGTGTTAATTCATTCAAGGGGTCAGTGCTAATTGAAAAACCACTTTCTCCAAGATAATTTGCCAAATTACAAAGAAATGGAAACGCAATATGCGTTATAATTGGATGTTGACTTCCAATCTAGTAAGTAGTTATTTCCATCACAGAACATGCTGGAATTTTCATTGCAGTTGCACTAAGTCTGCAGATCACATTGAAGAGTTAGGGCATCTTCAAAAAACTGAGTCTTTTCAGCAACAACAGTTTTATTTGTCCACTTATTTCCCACAAGTAGTCTTTTTCTAAATAATATACTATAAATTAATGAGTACTCATTCAAATTTTATTAAAATTATTTCTATGTGTTTTACAATTTTACACAGCAAGTGTCCTCTTTTAAGTGTCATTTGGTGGTTCTGTGCTTTGAACTTAATGCCTTGTGTTTTCTTGGCAAGCACTCAACCACTGGAGGCACAACTCTATCCCTTTTTGATCTGTTTTCTTTTGAAGACAGGTCTTATTTTTTTCCAGAGGAGTCACTGAACCTTGATCCTTCTATCATTGCCTCCTGTGTAACTAGAAATGAAGACATGCATCCCCAGGCTGGGACTGCTTTTTATGAGATAGGGTACCACTGACATTTTTGCCCAGGCTGGCTTTGCATTGCAATCCTTCCATCTCCAAGTCCCACATAGCTGCAACCATAGACATGCAGCACAACACCTGGTTTTAAGTGTTTTTTCAAAACACAATTCAACTAATTAGAACTGACAATTTTTTTATCTGAATGGATTCAGCCATCACTAGAGTCAATTGCTGCTACATTAATTTGTAGTTTGCATGTATGTGATAATTTCATATGAGTAAAAACTTGTTACTTCATTTCCATTACCATATTAATTTTGTCTATATTTTCAACAATATTCATTGGGTAGGACATTCAGTGTAATTGAATTAGAAAGAAAATATAAATAAACCATTCAGCTCCACTGACTTTTAAGTTAAAATCACATACTTTTGTGGGCTTTTTTTCATTAACCTTATTAATCAGTAATTTTTCATGGGAGGGCAAAACTCAGAATATCAAGTGACATTTACATATAACTAGCTGCATGCCAGAAGAACAGACCACTGGAATTTATGATCACCCAAGTGCTCTCTGAGACTAAAACTATATACTCCTCCGAATCTCTATATAAGCATTGAATCCACAACTCCTGTAAAAGATGGTTTTTGTTGACAACAGCCTCCCAGTTCTTTAGTTTGCAGGTTTTCCACATAAATCTATTTCCCTTGACCCAGCAATGTTTCTTTGCATGATTGGCCTTTTCTAGCAGTGAGGATCTGGAACTTGGTTCAGTAACACAATGTCTAGTAGAATTGGTTATACTGAGACTTCTTATGTCATTTTTACCTTCGACATTTCATCATAAAGTGTGAAGTTAGCTTTAGTATTGTGTAATGCACTTTATCAGATCAAAGTTTTTCTCTGCTCCTCATTTTTTGTATGGAGAACATAGTTTTTATTTTTATCATTTTTACATTCACTTACATGTGTATACATTGTTTATTCATTTTGGAGATTTGTTTTTGCTATAATTTGTATAAATTGAATGAGTGTTGATTATACTAATTTTTGAAGTTACTATGATTATTCTCTTTTCTCTGGGAGCAGTGTATTTGTTTTCCTTTGAATTAACCAATTTTGATCAGAATGTAACATATATAAATCATATCTGAATTTACTTCTGAATACGGTATGTGGATTTAACTTAACAGAGAATGACTTGCAATTGCCTTTCTCGAATTTCCTTATCAAAAAAGTAACTAACAATCTATTACACAAATTCAATTGAATTTTCAACTTTATCCCATAAATTTATGTTTATTTCATGAATATATACTAATTGTATAGGTGAATTTGTTTCATTTTTATATTTTCATATATGCATACAGCATGCATTGATATTACCAATTCTCTGTTTCTCAGTCTCCTTCCCTCTCTGTAGCTCCATTTTCACTCCTTGATAATCACTATTCCACTCTCCAGTCTAGGTGTGTGTGTGTTTCATGTGTGCATTGTGTATGCATGAAAAAGAGAACATACAGTACTTGTCATGCTGTGTCTGGCTTATATCATTTAACAGGGAATCCTTATGTTCATCCATTTTGTTGAAAATGACAGGACCTAATTTCTTGTGACTGAATAATAGTCCATTGTGTATACATAACACATTTCATTTCTTTTTCATGTATTTTATTGTGATTTTCCTTTTTTTAGATATCATTATGTGCAAGGGAACCTCATTGTGAATACTTCATAGGTATGTGAAGTATACGTGAACTTTTATTCACTTTAGCCCTTCCATCCTCCCTCCATCTTTGTCAAAGTGTATTCAGTGGGTTTCATTATGGTGTCTTATATATATATATCTTGAACTACTTCGCCCTCCAGTAGCCTCTCCTTTCCCCTCTCCATCCTGCTGATTTGATTTGCTCCTATACAGTCCCTTTTAACACTCATGTTACATTGTAAATGTTAATATTAACATTTTAGGTGTAGATTCGTAACATGAGTGAAATATGCAATATCTGTTTTTTTTGAGCTTTGTTTATTTCACTTAATATGGTGATCTCCAGGTAATCTATTTTTTTCTGAAAATGACATAATTCTGTTCTTATATATGATTGAAAGATTGTGTATAATTACATTTTCTTTATCTGTTCATCAGTTGTTGGGGATTGGGGCTGATTGCATATTTTGGATATTGTGAATAGTGCTGTGATAAATACGAATGTGCATGAGTCTCTATGTGTTCTGATTTATATTCCTTCAGATTTATGCCCGAGTGGTATACCAGTCTATTTTTAGCTTTTAGATGAGTTCATAGAGGTTACAGTACTTTTCAATCCCATTAACGTCTTTGCCAGCATTTGCTGTTTGTCTTCAATATAGCCATTGTGACTGAGGTGAAAAGGAATCCCTTGGTTTTACATTTCATTTTCTTCATGGTTACAGATGTTTAACATTTCTCCATGTGTTTATATTCCATTTGATCCTCTTCTGAGAACTATTTATTATTTGGATTGTAATTTTTGTCTTTGAGTTTTGAGCACTTTTTGTATCCTAGATAACAAACCTTTATTTAATGAATAGCTGAAAAAATTTCCCATCTGCAGCTTCTCTTAATGTTGGTAATAGGTTCCTTTTATATGCAGAAAGTTTTGGTCTGAGTCAATCCCATTTGTCAAATCTTGTTCTTATTTCCATAGCAACTGGAGTCCTACTAGGAAACCACTGGCTACATCTATGTCTTCAAGTGTTTGCACTCTACTGAAAGTGTTTAAAATTTTCAGGTCTTACATTAAGATATTTTATCCATTTCAAATTTATTTTCCTACACAGTGAAAGATAGGTGTTTGGATTCAGTTTTTTGCATGTAGAAAATCTGTTTTACCAGCACCATTTGTTTAAAGGGCCATGTTTTCCACAATATATGTTTTTGAATAGTTTGTCAAAATTCAAATGATTGAAGGTGTGCGGGATTAATTTTGGGTCCTCTATTCTGTTGCATTTGTCTTCATAATAGTTTTTGTGCCAGTGCCATGTTGTTTTCATGTATAGAATATTTGAAGTTCAGTATTGTGACACTTCCAATTGTTGCCCTTTGTGCTCAGGATTTCTTTCACTACTCAGGATCTTTTGTGCTTTCATATGAATTTTAGCAATGACTTTTCTATATCTGTGAAGAATGCCATTAGGGTTTCGATGAGGATTTCATGAATCTGTTCATTGGATTTGGCAGAATAACCATTATCACAATACTAATTCTGCCTGTTCATGAGCATAGGCAGTCATTCCATCTCCTATTCTCTTTAATTTCTTGCTTCAAGTTTTTATAGTTTTCTTTATCTAGCTCTTCCACTCCCTTAGTTACAGTTATTCCTTAGTATTTTAGTTTTTGAGACTATTCTGGATGAAATTATTTTACTGATTTATTTCTCAGTCTACTCAGTTTTCATCTTTAGAAATGATACTGATTTGTATATGCTAATTTTATATCCTCCTACTTTTACAACAGTGTTTATTAGTTCTAGGAGTTTTTTGGTGGAGTTTAGGGTCTTTTACTATAAGATCATATTACATGCATGCAGGGATGAATTGACTTCTTCCTTCCCTATGTCATTTCATTCTCTTGCCTTATGCTCTCACTAAAAATTCTATTGCTATATTGAATAAGCATAAACATAGGGGAATTCCTGTCTTGTTCCTGACTTTAGAGGGAATGATTTCAATTTTTCACTATTTATCAGAGTAATGACTATGATTTCATCATATGCATCCTTTGTTGAGTTACATTCTTTCTATTCCCTGTTTCTTTAGAGATTGTGTCAAAAAGGATATTGAATTATGTGAAAGGATTTTTCTACATCTTTTTAGAAATCTTTTAATATTTTTGTCATTGATTATGTTTATGTTCTGCATTATATCCATTGATTAGTATATGTTGAACCATCTTTGTATTCCTGGAATGAAACCTAGTTAATCATGTACAAACTTACTAGTGTATTATCAAATTTCAATTGCAAGTATTTTGTGGAGAAATTTTGCATCTGTATTCACCCATGAAATTTTTCATAGTTTTCTGTTTTGTTTGTTGCCTTACGAGCTTATGCTATCTGCATATTGCTGAGTTCATGGGATGAGTTGGTGATGTTTCATCCCATTCTATTTTATGGGATAGTTTGGAGAATTGTTTTCTTCTTATTGAAAGACACTGTAAAATTAAGCAGTGACTGCATGCGTAGTTTCAATGTTCCTTGTTGGGAGATTCTTTATTACTTCTCTAATCTCGTTGATATTATAGATCTTTTTATGTGTTCTGCATCCTCTTTTTCTACTTGGTAGGACAAATCCATGTGAAAAAAATTATTGATTTTTCCATATTTTCCAATTTATTAGAATAGAAGTTTTCAAAATTCCCTGATGATCCATTGGATTTCATTGCTATTTGTTTTAAAATCTCCCTTTTCACTCTCTAATTTTATTGATTTGTGTCCTCTCCTTAGTTCTTTTTTAATTATTTTGACTGTGAGGTTTATCATTCTTATCTATCTTTTCAAAAAACCAAATCTTAGTTTCATTTCATCTTTGTATTTTTTAGTCTCTATTTCATTAACTTCTATTCATATCTTTTTTTTTCCAAACTACTTGTTTCAGGTTTGACTTGTCCTTGTTTTTATGAGATCCATCAGTTGTTTATTAATTTGACATCTCTGTTTTTTAAATATAGTCTTTAAAATATGTAAACATTTTTCAGCACTGTCATTGCTATATCCCAAAGGTTCTGGTAGATGATTTTTCCTTTTACTACATTCATGGAAATTGTTTAGTTCTCACACCCTTTACTTCTTTAAGACCCTTTAGCTATTCAGTGGTGTATTGTTCAGTCTATGTGTGTTCTTTTTATCTTGATTTCTACTTTTATTCCATTGTGGTCAGATAAAATATGCTGGGATAGATCAATTTTCTTTTAATTGTTAAGACTTGAATTTTGTTTTAAAATATGAACTATTTGAGAACAAATTAAACATACTGCTGAAAAGAATT
Source organism: Castor canadensis (assembly GCF_047511655.1). NCBI lineage: Eukaryota > Metazoa > Chordata > Mammalia > Rodentia > Castoridae > Castor > Castor canadensis. Next base: position 37,781,610 of record NC_133399.1, read on the forward strand.
GTGTATTGCATAGCTTCTGGGTGAAATACTCTCTAGATAGTCTGGTTTCCCAGAGTCTTACATGTTCCATTTTTATTTTCTAAGCATTCTCTTGTGATCTTTTACTGTTTGGTCTATTTGATCTTTTATCTTATGTTCCTGATACTCTGTTTTTTGGTCCACTTGTTTGATAAGCTTTTGATTGAGATTTTTATTTGGGATATTCAGTTGTTTATTTCAGATTGATTATTTTTCAGGGTTTTCCTATCTTCATTGATTTCCTCTTTCGTATCCTGCATATCCTTCACCTGTTTTGTCTGTATTCTTTTTGAGTTCATTTAATTCTTTGTTCCAGCCTCTTTGAGGTCCGATATGAACTTTTGAGTTTCTTCACTAAGCTCATTACTCAGTTTTACTATTGTTTTTTGGAATTCATTATTCGATATCTCTTCCTCTACTCTTTTGTTTAGATCCTTAGTAGAGGAGTTGGCTTTTGAGGGAGAGCAGTTGTGGTATTTCATTATGCATTGAAATTTACACATCTGAAGTTGTTGTTGGTTAGGGTTTTAATCCCTTCTGTCCCTGTGGTTGAGGTTTTGGGTGTTTTCTTCTGGAGTTCCAGCAGTTTTCCCCAGACAGGAGTATCCTGTAAACGTTAGCCCTTGCAGTGTTCTTGTAGTGGTGCAGAATGCCTCTTTTATCCCCTCTGTGAGGCAACTGTGGTTCCTGTTTTTTGATGGAGGAGGACTGCTTCTCTTTACACTGTGGGAGGCAGGCCTCCTGGCACCTGTAAAGTAGTGGACTGGCCTTCAGTGGAGGAGCTGGGATTCCAGCTCTTGGACAGGAGAGATAGGACTCTTCTGCATGGATGTCCATTCTGAAGTGCTGGGCTTTTGTGTACCTTGGGAGGCAGATGTCCTGGCAGCTGCAGAATTGCAGATTGCCATTTAGTGGAGGAGCAGGGATTTTAGCTCTTAGAAAGGAGAAGTCAGGCTGTCTTGTAGGCAGGCATGGTGGGAAGTGCTGGGCCTCTGTGCCCTTTGGGAATGCCTGCCTTCTGGTGCCATGCACTGAGTAGCAGTGTCTAGTGTATGAAATATAAATATAGCTACTTCTGCTTGTTTTGGGGGTCAATTGTCCAGAAAAACTTTTTCTCCCTTTCACCCAAAGCCAATTTTCTTTGTCAGTGTGACATGTTTCTTGTAGGCAACAAATAATTGCATATCAATTTTTTAATCCAGCCAGCCAATCTTATGTCTTTTGATAGGGGAGTTGCAACCATTAACATTCTGTAAAAATAGTGAGTGGTATGTGGAAATTCATGCCACCTTATTGCATGTGTATGTGTGGATGTGTGTACACAAATGATTCTTTTTTTTAGTAGTACTACTCCTCGAGTCACTCTCCAGCCCTTTTTTGTGATGGGTAAGGTAAGATCTTGTGAAGTATTTGCCCGGTCTGTTGGAACCACAATCTTCCTGATGTAGGTAGGATTACAGTCATGAGCCTCCAATGCCCAGCTAATTGATTCCTTCCTACTCTACAATTGCTTATCAGCTCATCTCATGAGATTTATTTATTCCCATCCTTTCCTGGCTATTTTTATCTTTATTTTCTGTACATAAGACTTCTTTGAGTATCTTCTGAAGTGCTGATTTGTTGGTCGTAAATTGCATTCAATTATGTTTATCATGGAAGTTTTTTATTTCTCCTTCAATTATGAATGATTTCTTTGTTGGGTAATCTATGTTCTAACTTATTTACTTTCAATACTTGAAATATCTCATTCTTTGCACTTCTTAATGGTGTTTGTTGAGGAATTTACTGTTAATTGCATGGTTTTACCTTCTTTGATGCTCATGCTTTGTAGTTTGGTCTTTTAAAGCAGTTTCAGGGTTCTTTCAAATATCTTCTTTGTCTTCAAGTCCTGAAATTCTGTTTTCCACTATCTTTGATCTGGTGGAGTATCTTTCAACTGTATTTTTTTAAATTTAACTTGAGGAGATTTTAATTTCTAAAGTTGCCATTTTAGATTTTCCATGTCTTTATTAAATTCCCCTTTTACATTTGTATTGCCTTAGTAATTCTCGTTTTTATTCTTTTGACCTCAGAAATTGAGGTTTCATCACCTTTCACTATCCATCAGATTCTTTGATGTGTGATTGTTTAATGTGTGACCTTTTAGTCTTTCTCATGCCTGTATTTTGAGATTTGCTCAGCTGTGCTCAATTAGTTGGTTGGGGGTTTTACTTACCTGCAATCTTTCCTTGGAATAGTTTCTGTGCTTTGGCAGTGTTAGTCATTATCTAGAGTATTGTGTTGCTTCTGGTCATTGACCTCTGAGTATAATTTAACTATAACAAATTCATAAATTAAATACCCAAGCAGATATTTACAAGAAGCACAAATCATTTGGCAGTATTATGTATAACACAAATAGTTTGGAAAAATAAAACTTATTTGCATACAAATTAAAATATAGGCAGTAAAAATGATTGGGTAGGGAGAAGAGATAAGGGAAAAAGAAGATGGGGTTAGGAGAGATACGTTGTGAAGTGTGAGAGATGCAGTTATTTAAGATCCTGTGGTGTAGAGAAAGGTGCTATTGTCAGAAATTGCAAGAGGACAGAAAGTATGGGAGTAATACAAGAAAAAGTCAGAATAAACTACTAGTTGAGTAGTTTGTAATGGAAAGAGGAAAAGTGAGGGAAAAAAGGAGAAGAGCAAATCAACGATGAAGAGAGGGTGGTAAAATTGAAAAACTAAAGAGAGAAATTTGCAATACAAGAAGGATAGACAAAGCTTTAAGGAAATAGAGAAACATTAAGTTCAAATTTCCTCCTTATTTAGGAGAAGACTGTGTTTATTCTGTGCTCAATCAATGTATGCCCCCTTCCAATCACTGGTCCTCATGTTTTTGTCTACACATATCATGCTGTGTTTACTCACATATCCACTGAAGATCCTGGATTTGTTTAGGTGTAACCTCTGTGCCCTCCTTGTTTTGACATAGTCTGGAGGCTGAGGTCTTGCTGGCTGTTCTGCTCACTCCTTATCCGTCTTTTGGGTACAGAGACTCCGTTAATTGGTGATTAGAGTCTCTCCTATCATGCCAGCATGTTTGGGAGCCTTTACTCAGTCTAATTTCTTGTAGGCTTTTTCCTGCTCCCTGCCACTCCTTTGGATAGAGACACTGGGCTGAAAAGCAAGAAGGACCAACCCCTCCCATACCTGGCATGTCTGGGAACATTCACTCATTTTACTTAGCCAAAGGCTTGCTCATGGAGAGAGGGCAGTCAGATCTTGCTCACTTAGCTATCTTCTGAGAGGTAGGCAAATGTGGTATTATTTCCCAGGAACTGAGCTCTAGCCAGTAACCTAGCTTGTTTCCCATCCCTCCTTTGAATAGAGATTCTGGGCTGAGCTGTAACAGCACCCCTCCCCATGTAAGTTAGTTCTGGGAGCCTTCTTGTAGACACTGTGAATTCTATCAGAAGATATCCAGTTCTTGTGTTCTGACAGAATCCAATCAGAACACATGGATATAGTAAGGGAAATAATGGAGTTTATTATAGGTAAAGTGGGAAGAGACTCACAGGTGTGGTCTTTACCAGGTGGAATGGAAGAGCCATGTATAAGAAAGACAGATATGTGTTTAGCTTTAAGATGTTTTTATAAAATCCTTAATTTGGATGTGGGGAAAAACCTGTGTCTTCCATGTATTCAATGGCTTTCAAGCTGGGGTAGTATCCTTCAAGACTCACACATACACTTATGATAATTTTCAGGTACCCTAAGATAATGTAGGAAGAAATTTCCACTATTTCTTATTTCTAGTTTAACAAAGGATTTGCAATTGAAAAGGAACCTTCTGGATCAGAGGAAATGAGTGAACCGGGGGTCTCAATTTAGATGCTCTAAATTAAACTATACAGATCTAACATTTCTGACCTTTCTCTAATTTCTATCTGCTTCATACTTAGCTAAAAACTTGTGTATGTGTATGTGTGTGTGTGTGTGTGTGTGTGTGTTTGTAAGGGATGGTCAGATTCCTGCAAGCGAAGCTGACCTGTGTGGTAGCCTTGTGGATTAAAGAGGCTAGCTCACCTGAACGGTTTATGGACTAGCAGTTCAGGAGTCAGCATCTGTCTATTGGCTACATGTTTCAAGCCTATCTCTCATAAGAAGTTTAGCCCTGCATGGCAATGTCTACCATGCCAGATGGTCCTCTTTATGAAGGTAACTCATAATATGAGAAGAAGAAAAGAAAAGAAAACAAACCAGCAAAATTCTGGTGGTGGCAGTAATGTGAGATGTAGAGGAAGTCTGTTGTTGATGACCACATACCTGTGGAAATTTTATGGTTTTAAAATCTTATGAAGACTTTGATATCTCTAGCTATGGTCTGTGTTTCTATTGGCACCCTTTCTTTTCCACCAAGCTAACCTAACTGCCTATTCTACCAGTCACAGACCTGTGGTTTTTCTTTCAGGTTTGTGGGTGATCTGGAACATGGTGGCTGTCAGTAATATGACATCTTTCCCTCTTTGAATGCTGTGATTTGATCCTGGCATTAATTCAATTTAAGGCTTTCCCATATCATTTTGGATTTGGGTTTAATTCTGCTGGGACAATTTGTCTTTTTGCATCCCAGGGTGGCCTCAAACTTGCAATTCTCCTTTAACAGCCTCCAGTGTGATAAGATGATACATTTTCATCATAATATTGTAGTGAGATTTTGTCACCTTACATCTCTTCCCAAATCCATATTTAGTAATTTTACCCAAGTATGTGAAACCAATCACAATGAGGACAATTAGACAAGAGCAACTGGCAAGCACTAGATATCATGATTCATCCTGGTGTATTTGATCAATGAAAATCCAAATGCTTAAGGTACCTGCTTTTGTAATGTTTATACACTTGTGTGGTTAAGCAGAATAATACTTGTGGTATTTATATTTATTGGAGGGAGTCCTGGGTAAAAACCAAAGACTTATCACACATTCAGCACTCCACTACCAATAATCTACACTTCCAGCTACTTTAGGTGTTAGCCTAACTAATTCATCAAGAATCCATGCTCAGTTCATTTGTAAATTGATTTTGGGGAGTTTTGTTTTTTGAGCTCCCTGTATATTTTGGTTATTAATTACTTTTCATATGTCAAAGCTATTTTTCCCACTCTGTAGGCTGCCTTTTCAAACTGGTGACCATTTCTTTCATTGGGCTGATGATGTTTAGATTCACATAGTCCCATTTGTCAATCTTTCTTTTAGTTGCTGAGCCATTTGAGTTCTATTTAGGAAGTTATTGCCTGTGCCCATTAGTTCCAGTATACTCCCTCTTCTTTCCTGAAGTACCTTCAAAGTTTCAGGTCTTTAATTAAGGTCTTTAATCCACTTTGAACTTATACTTGTACAGGGTGAAAGACATGAAACTTGTTCCAGATTTTTGCATACAGATATCCAGTTATCTGAGCAACATTAGTTGAAGAGGTTTTCTTTACTCCGTGATACGTTTGAGCACCTTTATCAACAATCATGTGGGCCTAGATGCATGGATTCATATCTGGGTCTTCTAATATGTTCCACTGATATTCATGTGTGGTTTTGTGCCAATACCATGCTGTTTTTATTCTTATATCTCTATAACATAGTTTGAAGTCAAGTATTGTGATACCTCCGGTGTTGCTCTTTTAGCTCACTATTGTTTTGGCTATTCACGGTTTTTGTGATTCCAAATGAATTTTAGGGTTGATTATGCACTTTGTGGTGAATGCCATTGGATTTTTGAAGAGAGTTGCATTGAACATTAGATTGCTTTTAGTAGTACATTCATTTTTACATGATTGATTCTGCCAATCTGAGAGAATGAGAGATACTTCCATCTTCTGCAAACTTATTCAGCTTCTCCCATAGTACCCTACAAAGGTTTATCATTTTCATTATAGTGATCATTCATGTTTTTTTGTTTAAAAACGTGTGTAATAAAATAAGGATAAAAATCAGTACAATAGAGACCAAAAAGAAAAAAAAACCAGAAAAATAATCAGTGAAACAAAAGTTATTTCTTCAGAAAGATAAATATGATTGTTAAGCCACAATCAAATCTGAATAGAAAGAGAGGAAAAAAATTCAAATTAACAGAATTAGAGATGAAAAATAACATATCATAAAAATACTAATGAAATCTGATTATTGTTTGAGCAATAATAAGGAGGAGAATATTTTGAAAACCTATAATCCAATGAACTCGATGATCTAGAAGAGACAGATAAATTTTTAGATGCATTTATCCAGCCAAAAATTAAACCAAGGATATATAAGCCACCTAAAGAGATGTATAACAAGCAATGAAATTGTGTGGGGAACATAAAGAGCCTCTCCCAAAAGTAAAACACAGGACCAGATGAATTCTATGAAGCCAGTCTTACACTTGTCCTCAAAATTGACAAGGATACACAAAACAGGAGAATCATAGGCCAGTCTTTTTAAGAAGCATGGATGCAAAAGTTCTCAATAAAATACTGGTAAGCCAAATTCAACAAAATGTCAAAAAGATCACAAGCCATGATCAAGTCAGTTTCATTCTAGGAACACAGGGATGATTAAACCTCCAAGAATTAAAAAATTTGTGACATAAAATATAGACAGAAACCCTGACAAAAATCACACTGTTATTTCAGGAGATGTACAGAAAATTTTGGAAAAATTTCAACATTCTTTCTTGATAAAAGCTCTGAAGAAACTAGGAATTGAGGGAATATACTCAGCATTACAAAGACTGTGTAGAACAAGCTTATAGTTAAAACATCACATTACATGGGGAAAACCTGAAATCATTTCCTCTAAAGTCATGAAATTACTACCCAAACCAACATGGATGAAAAGAAGAAATACAAAGAATTTAAAAAGGCATAAAAGAAGTTGAATTATCCCATTTGCAGATGATATGATCTTATATCTAGAAGACCCTAAAACCTCCACCAAAAACTCTTAGATATCATAAGCAAATTCAGGAAAATAGTAAACAAAATCAATTCATAAAAGTCAGTAGCTTTCCTACTGACTGAGAATGAATTTAGGAAAATAATTTCATTTAAAATAGCCTCAAAAAGAACCTTACAAAAATATTTAACAAAGGAAGTGTAAGAAATCCACAATGACCATTGTAATTCACTGAAAAAAAATTGAAGAAGACATCAGAAGATGGAAAGATCTTCCATGCTCATGGATTGGCATAATTCATAACATGAAGATGGCTATACTACCAAAGCAATCAAAATGTTCATGGCAATTCCCATCAACATTCCAATGACTTTCCTCAAAGAGAAAGAAAAATCAATCCTAAAGTTCGTATGTAAACACAGAAGACGATGACTAGCCAAGGCAATAGTGACCAAAAAGAGCACCTCTTGATGTGTTACAATACCTGACTTCAAACTACATAACAGAGCCATAGCAATAAAAGCAGCATGGCACTGACACAAAAGCAGACCTGAAGACCAATGGAACACAGAATAGAAGATCCAGACCTAAATTCACAGAGCTACAACCCTCTGATTTTTGACAAAAAAAGCCCAAAACATATGATGAAGGAAAGACAGCCTATTCAAAAAATGATTCTGGAATAACTGTATATCCACCTACAGAATATTGAAACTAGATCCTATTCTTTCATCTTGTACTAGTATCAGTTCAAAGTGAATGATAGATCCTAAGATAAGATCTGAGATAGTGACGGTACGCCAGGAAAAAAAAGAGAATACACTGGAGCACATAGGCATAGTCAGCAACTTCCTGAACAGACCTTCAATAGCTCAACAATTGAGAAAAAGTGTTGACAAATGGGACTTCTTAAAAACTTAAATCTTTACTTCTGCATGATAAAGCAGTCATGGGGATGAAGAGGAAGCTCACAGAATGGGAGAAAACCTTTGCCAGCTATATATCTGGCAAGGGATTAATATGCAGAATTTATTGGGAGCTGAAAAACTACACTCCCAAATAATCAGTGTCCCAGTGAAAAAATGGGCAAATGAACTGAACAGAAATTTTTCAAAGGAAAAAGTACAAATGGCCAAAAACACAAGAACAAATGCTCAACATTACTGGCTGTAAATGAAATGTAAATTAAAATCAGATGAAGATTTTACCTCACTGCAGACAGTATGACTTACTTCGAGAACATGAATAAAAATATGTGGGATGTGGGGAAAGAAAGGAACACTTACACCCTGTGGGTGGGAATGTAAATTAGTACAACTACTATGGAAAAGTATGGCATTCCTCACAAAACTAACATGACCAATCTTGAGCATGTATCTGAAGAAATGCAGGCTGCAATAAAGCATTTGCACACCCATGTGTATAGCAGTATTATTGACAATATTCAACATACATAAATCGCCCAGGTGTCTTTCAACTGATGAGTAAATTACGGAAATTACATGTATATAAAATTGTCATAATGTATACATATGTATATACATGCATTATCATATTTTTTAATCCTAAGAAGAATGAAAATTGTGATGTTCATAGGTAAATGGATGAAAGTGGAGGTCGTCATGTTAAGTGAAATAAGCCATGTTCAGAAAGATAAGGATCACATGTTTTCTCTCATATATGGAAGATAGATCCCAATGATAAATGTATGCACAAATACAATCAGGATCATACTACATATACGGAGAGACATTTTTCCAATGGTGGGACTGTTTGAGGATAGTACTTGCAGTATGGAGAGGAAAAGAGAATGATGGAGTGAATAATATTGAAATAAATTGCATCTGTGTAGGAACAAGACACAGCAAAATACTCTGAAAGCTGATGATCAACACTAGATAAGGGGAAAGGCTAAGAAAAATAATAGAGGTGTTATACTGATTAAAGTACAGTATATTTGCTGGTGAAATACCAAGGCACACCCTTTGAAGAATGAGCAGACACTTAAACAATGAAGGACAGAATGTAAAACAGGTCATGTTAGGGGTAGGGAACTAGTGGGAGGGGAATGGGCAATGAAGTGGGTAAAGGTGGGTCACTGTGGTCATCGTTCTTTGTATGTGTATAATGAAGATGGAACATTGGAACCTGTCAAGGTCATTTTACAAAGTGGGGAGGGATACGAGGAGAATAATGGTGGCAACGATCCTGTGTTACATGGTACACATACATGGAAATGCACAATGAAACTCCCTGCACAAATATTATATATAAACAAAAAGGTCTTTAATAAATCACATCAAAATGCTGATCACAGCAGTGCATATATGTTAGCTCACCTATTTGCTTAGCTGAGGCAGAAGAGTCAGTTGAGCCTAGGGGTTTAGGGGCACAAAGAAAAATATAACAATCAGTATGCCAGCTAATAAGAAAGCCATATCAAGTTGCAAAATATCAAGTGGCATAAACATGTTTATGAAGTGAGTGTATTTAGAGATTTTATTCCCTTTAAAAACTATATATTCATATTCAATATGTTCATATGGTTCAATTGTTTTGGAGTGCCATGCTAAAAAACAAATCTTGCTCCCTAAATTTTTGAAAATTTGATAACAAGCTCACAGGTGCTTGGATGAGTCATTAACAGCACACTACAGTGGCCTAACCAAAAACAGAATAGGCAGTTGTTAAACATTTGTGTAATGGATAAACTAGTTGTTAAAATGTTGGTCCCAAGCTCGGTGATACTGGGAGGTGTTGGAACTTAAACCCAGTCATAGTGGCACATTGAGATAGTCCCAACACTTGGAAAGATGGGAAAAGAGAATCATTAATTTGAGTCTAGCATGGACTGAATTGCATATTCAAGCCAGGCTGGCCTACAGAAAGAGGCATTGTCTCAAAAAAGAAAAGAAGAAAAAAGATTATTCCTAACTGTGTGACTTTTATTGTATTCCTTAATCATGGCATGCTTCTGTTTTCACTTGTGAAAATTGAAATTGCTATTGTACTGTTTAAAATACTTTGAGAATCAATTGATTGAATGTTTATAAGATACTTTGGACGGTTCCAGGCACAGAATAAATATAAGGGTGTTTGCTATTATGTTTGGAGTGTGAAATCTACTCTACAAAAGTGAGAAGGAAACTTTTATTGAGCTGAATCATAAATAATCAGAAGGAACCAATGCTAAGGTATGTAATTTATATCTTCTGTTTCTTGCTTTTGGGAAATTTGGCTAAGAGTTTTTCAATCTTATTTATCTTTCCAAGAGCCAATCTTTATTTCATTGATTCTCCATATATTTATTTTCATTCTTCATTGCATTATTTTCTATTCCTGTTTATTATTTCTTTGCATCTACTTATTTGGGGTTTGCCTTGCTACTATTTTACTAAGACCTTGAGTACACAATTAGGTAATGTATTTGATGCCTCTCTTCTTTTTTAATGTAAGCACTCAGATGTACAGATTTCCCTTTACAACTTCCCTGTCTGTAAATCTTTTGTAAGTTGTGTATTAATTTTCATTTGATTCCAGATTTTTAAAAAATTTTATTCATGTTTCTTCAGTGATCACTAGTCATTCAAAAATAACATTTTAAATACCTGTATGCATGCAGATATTTTGTAGATTGTTTTGCAATCAGTTTGTAATTTTATTGCATTTTGTATCTATTTAGCTATAAAATTATTTTGATATTTTTGTTTTGTGAAAACATTCTTTATCACCCAATTTGTTACCAATTCTAGAGGAAGTTATATGTGCAATTGAGAATGATGCATGATCTGATAATATTTTCTGTAATACTCTGTAGATGTCTGTTTAGTACAATTGATGTATGTTATAGTTTGATTCAAAATATTCTGTATTGAGTTTTTATGTGTATGTACATACATATGTATTATGAGATAGTTAAAGGAGAGAGAGAGAAAGAGAGAGAGAGAGTTCAAAACTAAAGAGATGGGCAAGTATAGGGTGAGAAAGGAGAAGATAGTGCACATTGTCTATTCATTAAGATACATTTGCAGTTCATCCAAGATGTAGAGACTATGACAGGATTTGGATAGGAGAATCAATGTAAGGTTGGGGAGCCATTATTGACAGGGAAAAAGGAATATTGATATAATTCAAGACTCCCTTGCATGCATTCAGTGTTAATTGGGGTTTCTGATATATTCTAGACATGGAATACATTGTTTCCACTTATCATTTGAGGGTATGAACCAAGAGTCCAGTGATGGCTGTTATATTGGATAATGCTCAACTCTAGGTAGATATGATTTTTCCACTACATACACACTTATTAAAGGAGATCAGTATTCCATGCTCTAAAAAGTGACTCTGATGCCATTTTTTTCCTTTTTAAAGTTTTCCTACTGAGTCTTTCCTTGTGGAAGTCTCCATGGCTTTTGAAGCACTAGGTGAAACTCTTTATGATGAGGACAGATCATAGTGCTTCTGCAAGAGCAGAATAATAATTTATTGGAAACACCTGTAAAATCAGAACTGAGATAATAATCAACCAGGAAATATATTTACTGGGATTGTTCAATTACACATACCTTTTGCCTCCTTCATTTTTATGTATGTATCAGTCACTCATTTTGAGTGAACAATTAAATGGTTTTAATACACTCAAAGATTAGCTGTGCACCCATCACCTATTCCATTTTAAAACTTTCCATGATATCAAATATATGAATTGAGAAAATAAAGGTGATATCTATGTATCTATATAGATATATAGGGAATTATAATGTTCATCCATAAATGAAATTAAGTTGTGTCATTTACAGGAAAATGGGTGGGACTGGAGGTCATCATGTTAAGTGAGATTAGCCTGACACAGAAAGACAAGTGACATATATTGTCTTTCATATAAAAAGATTTCCAGTAAACAGAGGACAGATGTTCATGGAAGAGGAAGATGACTGAAGGTGATGGAAATGTAGTGGAGGTACAGAACAAGCAGTTATATCAGATACAATGAAAGCCTGATGTAAGCATTTATAAAAATATCAAAGTAAAAAATGAACTTATAGAATTAATATGATTCAGTCATTATACTGAAAATAATAAAGTGCATTGAATACATCTACATATCAATCTTCCTAGCATAGCCCAATCTAACTTAACAATACTGAGATGGCTTATAAATTAGCCTACACTTGGTCAAGATCATTCAACACACAGCCAATTTTAATAATCTTTTCCCTCTCATGTAACTTATCAAATACAGTACACTATAGAGCACAGAATTAAACATTACCATTCATGATCATTCAACTGATTAGGAGAGCATCATAATATCACACTGCATATCATTAGCCTAGGAAAAGATTGACATTCTAAGTATGGTTTCTACAGAATCTGCATTAATTTCACATTATAAAAAAGCTAAAACTGTTACTGAATTTCTGGGATGATGCATATTGTTTGAGCACTTGACTAGCATCATTTGGCCTTAGGATCCGTACCTAGAACTATAACAATAAGATGGAATTATTATTTTTTATTTCAGAGGCATCTGTATTAAACTACAAAAAAAAATCCCATTCTGGGAAGGAAAATAACAATGAATACAGAAATCACAAATTAGGGCATATAAAAACAATGATTAAGAGAACATCACAGACATAACTCAGGGTTAATGTGACAGAAACAAATGCATAGGTAATGTAATCTGAGTGTTGCCGAGATGGTCTGGGGCACAGGAGAAATGGGAGGGGTGGCATCCTGTGCAGGAGTACTCAGGGCAGTGGCATCCAGTGCTCTGAGGGGTGCAGAGTGGAGGTTGGTGAGGATGGGGCAGCCTAGCCATGGTATAAGCCTTGCTGTCTAGGAAGCCACGCAATGGTCTCGGCCAGCTCTTGGCACAAGGGAAGACAGGTGAAGTGGAGACTTGTGTGGGCACTGATTGGGGAGGCGGGTGTCCTGAGAAAGGATAAGCAGGGTCTTCATTGCGTGTATGTTCAATGGGCCAGTGTCCTGGGACGGTGCTTGGGGCAGCCTCATGGGTGAATGAAGAAGCCTGGCAGTGGAGGGAGCTGCTTTGCTGCACAGAGAAAGGGGGTACAATCTTGCCCAGAAGCTCTTTTGATGGGGTGTGGAACACATAGGGGGTGGCATTGCATCCTATGCTGGGAGCATGTGGGGGAGGTTGTATGTTGTGTGCTGGATGGAGCCTCGCCCTTCCCTGGTGGGTGCCTCTCAGTAATGAGACAGCTTTGGACACTGGAGCAGAGGTGAGGTGGAGACCTACTGGGTTGTGTATGGGCATGGGGCGGCTTCATGAGCAGGGTCCACATATAGGAATGGAGTAGCATCCTGCTTGTGTGTGCATGTGTGAGGATGTGCTGGTGTCCTGGGGGGGTCAGTCTCTTGTGCCTATGAGGAGGCCAATAGGTTAGGGTGTTGGCTTTGGCATACGAGAAATGGGAGGGATGGGTGCATGTGAGGGTTGGGCTGCATCTTATGCAGGGAGCACTTGGTGGGTTGGGGGGAGCGACTCATCCTATGTTGAGAGCCTGTGGGGACTGCAGCATCCTATGTGATGGAGGGAGTGAGCCTTGGAGGGAGCCTAGCCCAGGTGAGAGACACACTCTGGATGGAGCCATCCTGTGGTGGGAGCCAGCTATGGGCACAGGGGAAGAGAGATGTATCCATAAAATATTAATTTTAAGGACCTCTGCATAAATCAATTTTCCTGAACATCTGCCTCCCATAGTCAATTGCTATGTTGTATTTTGTGTTGATGTCTTGTTTTTAGTGTCTCCATGACATATGAATATGTATATACTTTTATTTAAAATTTACCTAAAATATATCTAAAAGCTCATTTAAACAGTCTATAACACATTTGCCCCTGAATTCTACTAATTCCATGAAGATATAGATTTTAACCTTTCTTGTAAGTATATGCAAATATTTCAGTTGGATCACTGGGTCTTGGAATGATGTGAAATTTTAAAATGTGACTCAGCCCAATTCAAAAGCTTAAATACAATCTTGTCTTCACACATTTTTTGCTGCTTTATACCCATGAAAATCTTTGCTATGATCATTGAATAATTAAATTTTGTAAATATTGCTAGAGTTTATTCATTTTTAATAGCTCAATGTTTATTTTATTTTTCACATTTAAATAGTTGAGTAGTATATATTAGTTTTACAGGGGTATTCATTATATTTCTGAATATTCTTACAATATACCTTGGGTTGGTGAATCCTCCCACCCCATCTCTCACTCGTCCCTCTCCATTCCCACTTAAAATGATTTCAACAGGTTTCATTGTTCTATTTTCAGATATGTGAATAAAGTATATTGACCACACTCACCCTCCTTTAACTTCTATTCACACTGACCCCTCCCACTAATACTCACCCCCTAACCAGTCCTGTTTTACAGTCCTGCCCTTCATTTTTTAGGTGTATTTTCACTGTTGAAAGGGATTTCACCATAGTATTTCACCTGTGAATATACTGGATGTTAATCAGATTAAACCCCTTCATTACTCTCACTTACCCTTTCTCCCCCACCACATATTATTCAACACCATTTCATGCATGTGTTATGTCATCTTCATACACAGAAACAATGTATTTCAATATTGTTCACTCTTTTCATCTCCCTCTTCCACCTGAGTCTACCTAAACAGTCAAACTATTACAAAAAATATTAAATATATGATCATACATGCATTTATGTATGCATTTATCTTTAAACATTTGTGAGAAAACATGCTTGTCTTTCAGAACTTTCTTACCTCACTTAGCATGATGATCTCCAGTTCTACTTATTTACCTGCAAACTACATAATTTGATTCTTCTTTATGGCCAAATAATACTCCATTGTGTACATATAACACATTTTATTAATCCATTCAGCAGTCCTTCAATATCTGGTCTGCATCCTTAGTTTGATTATTGTGAATACTGCTGCAATAATCATAGGAGTGCAAGTGTCTCTATTTTTATTGTGGCTTATGTTCTTTCAGTTATACGCACAAGACTGGTATCATCGGATTGTACACTAAATCTAATTTTAGCTTTTAAGCAATCTTCATATACTTTCCATCATGGTTTTACTAATTTACAATCCCACTACCATTGTATAAAAGTTCTAGTTTTGCTGGATCTTCACCAACATTTGGTGTTTGTACTCTTTTTTTTTACAGTTATAAGACAGACTTTAATTTTAAAAGCCAAGATATTCATGTACAAAAAAGGCTCACATATTTCTACAAAGGTTTGTAAGACAGAGTGGTCTGCTGAATGTTTCTGCTACTTGGGTTACCCTTACTTCATTTAGATAATTCTTTTTTATTGTTGTGGTGGGCGGACACAACATTCATTGTGGCATTTACAAAAGATTTTACAATGTTTCAAATATATCATATTTCAATTCACCCCCTCCACCACTTCCTTTTATTCCCCCCTCCCCTCTTTCTTGGAATGGTTTCAGCAGGTATCATTTTTGCATTTACATACATGTGTGCATGTGTATACCATATTCACCCTCATACTCCCTTTCCCCACCATGACTCCCTTCCCACTGGCACCAACCCCACCCTGACCAGACATGGTGCACCCTCCTGTTCTCTGATTTTGTAGAAGAAAAAGAAAAAAATGACATTTTTCATTGTATTAGATAAAGGTATCTACAAGGAAGTTTCCTTGTGATAATTCCATGTATATATGTATTATAACCCTATTTGATTTATCTCCTCTAATTTTCTTCCTTCTACCTTAGTCCCTTTCTTATGGTGGTTTCAGCCAGTTAAAGAATTCTATATTCATTCTTGTATAGAGTATGTCAACCATATTTATCTTCTTAGTTTCCTTCTTTTACCCTACCCCTCTTCTATGTGACTACGTCCTAGTTTGATCAATTTTTCATAATATTTCTGTATTTGCATTATAGTCTACATATGGCCTTCTGAGACTGGTTAACTTCACTTAAGATGATGTTCTCCAGTTCCATCCATTTTCCTGCAAATGACAATATTTCATTCTTTATTGAAGATAAGTAAAATTGCATTGTATGTAAATATCATATTTTCTTAATTCATTCATCAGTGTTGAGGCATCTTGGCTCTTTCTATAGCTTAGATACGTCAGTGGGGCTGCAATAAACATGGGTGTGTAGGTGCCTTTGTAGTAACCTGACTCACATTCCTTCGGGTGTATCCCTAGAAGTGGTATTGTTGGATAAAGTGACAGTTTTATTTTTAGTTTTTTGAAGACCCTTTGCTATTTTCCATAGTGGTTGTACTAATTTAAACATTCCTGATAGCCATTCTAATTAGAGAGAGATTAAATCTTATTGCAATTTTCTATGCATTTGTTTTATGGACATGGATGTTGAACACTTCTTTATGTATTTATTTGCTATTTGTACTTCTACTTTTGAAAATTTTCTATTCATTTCATGTGCCCATTTCTTCATTGGGTTGTTGATTCTTTGGGAGTTAAGTTTTTTGAGTTCCCTGTAGCTTTTGGTTATTTGATTCTTAATACATGTGTAGCTAATAAAGATTTTTCTCCCATTTTGTGGGCAGACTCTTAAGTTTAGTGACTATGATGTGCAAAATCTTTTTAATTTGTTGCAGTCCATTTGTCAATCCTTTCTCTTAAATGCTATCTATTGGGTTCTACTGAGGAAGTTATTTCTCATGCCTATATGTTCCAGAGTTTTCCCTGTTCTTTCCTGTTGTATTTTCATATCGTACATTAAGTACTTTATCCACTTCAAATTGACATTAGTACCGGGTGAAAGACAGGGATCTAGTCTCAGTCTTCTGCATGTGGGTCTCCAGTTTTCAGAGGATCATTTATTGAAGACAATGTGTTTTCTCCAATTTTTGTTTTGGTCCCCTTCATCAAAAATCAAGTGGCTATAAAAATGTCACAGAGCCAGGCACCGGGGGCTTATTCCTGTAATCCTATCTACTCAAGAGGCAGAGATCACAAGGATTGCAGTTTGAAACTAGACCGTGTATCAAAAATACTTAACACAAAAAGTGCTTGTGGAGTGCTAGGGCTCCAAGTGTAGGCCCTGAGTTCAAGCCCCACTACCTCCAAAACTAAGTCACTGAAGTATAAGCAGGAAGTGATACTTAGTAATGGAATGTTCTTTAATTGTTTCATAAACTACTTGAACATCAACTATGTGCCTGTCTCTAATAATACTCTGAAAATAAAGACAACAGACATAATTCCAGCTCTTGAGGAGTTCCTGATGTGATATAGTAATACAAATGCAGGAACAGATATTTATGATACAGTCTGACAATTTTAGGAACCAAGTTAACATAGAGTTTTTTTCATTTTTATTTATTTTTAAGGGACTGGCATTTGAACTCAGGGCCCCACTCTTGCTCAGCAGGCACTCCACCACTCAAGTCACTCTGTCAACCTTTTATATGTTGAGTACTTCCACTATTGGGTTTCCTGACCTATTAACCTTGGCTGCCCTCGAACTGTGATCCTCCTGATCTCTGCTTCCCAAGTAGTTAATATTAAAGGCATGAGCCACTGACATCTGGCTGCACAGACATGTTACCAAGGTGTGTCTTCTACATGCTGACACTGAGGGAAATCTTACAGCAGATAATCACCAGGGACTGATTTTTTCATTCTGTGACATGAGAACTGGCTAGCAAAATACAAAAGGAGGTTGTGAAGGATAGGTCACAGGGATGATCTTACTCTGAAGGACAAACCTAAAAAGATTCACTTTGTTTAAGTTGTCACCTTGGAAGATTATATTTTAGACAAGATTTTTTTGTCCACTTACTCATTAAGTGCTTATAACCTGAAAGATTTAGCCAAGCTTTTCTTGGTCTATACATTCTCCCTTGACAATCAAATCCATAGGGAAAAATTCAAATAATATGTAGCAGAAAAGATATCTTTCTCCCCAAGGTATCTTTTCCTTTTTGATAGATTTGTTATATTTTAAAATTAGCATACATTAATAATTTCCAGGGGTTGGAAAGTGATAATTCCATAAATCTGTTTGGTGCACTTTGAAAAAATTCAGCTCCCATTATTTTCCCATTCCTCCCTTCCCTCCTCACCGTTTAAAAAAATCTAATGGCTGTGTGTGCATTCATTTATGCCTGGGTGTTTTTCCATTGGTCATCATTTCTGCTTTTGTGCTAGTACCATGCTGTTTGTATTGCTGTGCTCTGTAGTACAGTTTGATGTCAGATGTTGTAAGACTTTCAGCTTTGCTCTTTGTGTTCAGAGTTGCTTTGGCTATTTGTTGTATTTTATGCTTCCATAGAAACATTAGGATTGATTTCTCTATCTCTGTGATGAACACTATTGGAATTTTGTTGGGGATTGCATTGGACAAGTAGAGTGCTTTTGATAGTATACCCACTTTCAAAGTATTAATTCATTCAATCCATGACCATGGGAAAATTTTTCATCCTATGTCTTCTTCAGTTTCTTTCTCCAGTGATTTGTAGCTTTCATTGAAGAGATCTTTCACTTCCTTCATTCAATTTATTCCTAGGATATTTTGAGTCTTGTAGAAAGGATTGTTTTCCTGATTTCTTTCTCAGTCTGTTCATTGTTGTTATATAGAAAACTACTGATTTTTGTATATTTTTTTACCTGCTACTTTGCTGAAAGTGTTTATGACTTTTAGATTTTTGACTGAGATTCTAGTGTCTTTTAATTATAAGATCAGATCATCTGTAATTAGGATTCATTTGACTTTTTACTTTCCAGTTTGGATCCCTTTTATTTCTTCCTTTGGTCTTATTGCTCTGCTAGGATTCCCAAAACTTTATTGAATAAGAGTTAGGGACACAGGTACCCTTTCTCATTCTGACCTTTATGACGGTGGATTTGGTTTTTCTCCATTAAGTATAACGTTTAGTATAATGTTGGCTATAGGTTTGTCATGTGTATCTTTATTATGTTGAGGTATATTCCTTCTATTTCTAATTTCTTCAGTGCTTTTGTCATAAAAGGATGTTGAATTTTGAGAATGTTTTTTGCATCTATGATGATCATATGAGTCTTGCCATGGCTTTTCTTATATGCTGTATTACACTTATCAATTTATGTATATTTTACCACGTTTGCATCTCTTAAATGAAACCAATGAGATCATGGTATATTATATTTTGATTTTTTTTTAGTTCAGTTTGCCAGTATTTTATTGAGAATTCTTGTGTCTATGTTCATTTAAGATGTTGGGTTAAAATCCTTTTTTGTTAATCTTGCTGCTTTCTTGTTGGACTTGAGAGTGAATGTCACAAGGACTTCAAACAATGAGTTTGGCAGTATTCATTCTGTTTGTGGAAAAATTTCAAGAATATTGGTATTAAGCTATTTTCAAAGATCTGGTTGAATTCAGCAGTGAATTCATGAGGTCCTGAAATTTTCCTTTTCAGGAGACTTTTTGTTACTTCTGAAATCTATTTATTATAGATCTATATAGGTGGTTTATATCCTCCTGGTTCAATTTTGCTTGGTGAAATGCATCTAGAGTTTGATCCATTTCTTCTACATTTTCCAGTTTACTTTAATATAGATTTTGGAAATTTTCATTTGGTTTTCATCAGTGTTTGTTGTGGTATCCCATTTTTTATCTTTAAATTCATTATTTTGGGAGTTTTCTCCTCAGAGTCAGATTGGCTAAGGGTTTGTCAATGTTATCTGTTTGAAGAAACAACTGTTTTCATAATTGAATGTACATTTTTTGTCTCAATTTCAATGATCTCAGCCCTAATTTTTATTATTTCTCTCTGTATCATAATTTTTGGTTTAGCTTATTATTGCTTTTCTAAAAGCTTAAAGTGCATTATTAGATTATTTATTTGAGATTTCTCTCTCTCTTTTTAATACAGTTACTCATAGCTATAAAAATACCATTTAGTACTCTTTTTACTGCATCCAATCAATTCTGATAGACTGTGTTTTCATTTTCATTAGATTCTCAGAAACTGTTGAATTCTTCCCTAATTTCTCCAATGACCACTGGTCATTCAACAAAGTGTTGTTCAGCCTCTATATGTTTGAATATTTTTGTATTTTCTTTTGTTGTTGAGTTCTAGTTTTATTCTATTTATTCATTCAGATATGATACATGCAGTTATTTCAACTTTCTTATACTGGTTAAGAGTTGCTTTTTGCCCTAGGATATGATCTATTTTAGAAAAAGTTCAACAGACTGCTAACAAGAATATGTATTTTTCAGTGGCTGGATGAAATACTCTTAAATTCATTTGTTCTATTGATCTGTTGTGTCTATTGCTTCTGAAGTTTCTTTGTTGATTTTTTTCTAAATGACCTGTCTTTCAGTAACTAGGAGTATTACAGGCTCAAGCTATCATTGCATTGTTTATCTGTGCATTTCAGTCCATTAGTTATTTTTTAATGTAGTTGGATATACCAATGTTAGGCAAATATATGATAGTAATTATTTCCATTTGATGATTTTTTTCCATTTATTAATATGAAGTGAACTTCATTCTCTTTTGACTAATTTTATACTGAATTCTCTTTTATCAGATATGTGTACAACTATTCCTGCCTGTTTTGGGTATCAATTTTCAGAAATATCTCTCTACACCACCCCAATTTCCCTCCACTTTCATTCAAACATTTTTGGTTTTGTTTTTGCTAACAAAATATGTTTCTTGTAAGCAACAAATGTTCTCATCTTACTTTTTATCAAACTTGATGCCCTTTGTCTTTGGATCACGGAATTGAAGCCATTAACATTCAGTGTTAATATGGAGAAGGATGTAGCTTCTTGTTATTTTCTTTCTGATGTGTACTTTTCCCTATTCCTTTTGTGCTAGCCTACTTAGTTAGTGCGGGTTATTCTTTTTTGCATTTTCCTGGCTGAATCTACCTTCTTCATCCATGCTTAGAACTCTTTTAAGTATTGTGCACAGTGTTGTTTGGTGGTAATGAACTCCTTTAGTTATTATTTGTTGTGGAAGATTTTCATTTCTCCTTCAATTATGCAGGATAGTTCTGCTGGAAAGACTAGTTTAGTTTGACAGTTGTTTTCCTTTACACCCTGAAACATATCTTTTTGTTTCTTCTTTGTATTTAGAATTTGTGTTGAGGAATTTACTATTATTCTTATTGGTTTTACTTGGTATGTTAATGGTCTCTTCTCTTTTATAGCTTTCAATATTACTTCTTTGTTCTGTGTATTATTTATAATATGTCTAATTGTGTTTCTTTTCTAATCCTGCTAGCTTTGATATTCTGAAAACTTCCTGTATATGGATGTACCTCATTTTTTTTCAAATTGGGAGTTTTCAGCTGTAATTTTATTGAATGCATTATGTTTAGTTTGTATTTCTTCTTCTTATATACCCATGATTTGTATGTTTGGTCCTTTAAGGGTGTCACAGAAGTCTCGCATGTTCCATTCATATTTTCTTAATATTTTTTCTTGATCTTTAACTGATTGATTTAGTTCCTCTACTTTGTCTTCCATTCCCCATACTCTTTTCAACTTGTTCCACTCTATTGTCCAAACATTAAATTCAAGCTTTTATTTGGGATATTGAACTTTTCATTTAAATTGGAATACTTTTCAGGATTTGTGTATTTATTGATGTTTTAAAATATTTTGCATTATCTATTTTATTCATCCGTTTATTTGAATTCTCTTTGAGATCAGTTAGTTGTATCCTCTTGGAAATCATTCACTAACTTACATCAATTAATTTTAGCTCATTGGTCATCATTACTGTTGTTTTACTTTTTAATTCATTTATCAATACTGCCTTCCCTTTGTGATTGATTAAGTCCTCAGTTGTGGTGGTGTCTTTTGAGGATGAGCTAGTACCTTGTTGCTTCATGTTTCTACATTGAGATTTATGCATCTGGGGTCATTTTTGGTTGGAGGCTTCAATCTCCTATGTCATTTTAATTAAGGATTTCTGAAAGAGTATGTAGGATGGGGTAGTAATTGAGATGAAGTATATTTTCTTTTACTGGGACAGAGTTGTGTGCTTCAGTATTGAAAACTTCAGTTTCTGTTCTCAAGGTGCTGGGTGTCACCCTCTAGTCCACAAAGAGAGAGGAAGCTTAGTTGAAGCTATAATAGTAGTTAAGCTGCAGCCATGAAATTACAACAATGCCTTAAGAAGATCATTACTGCTACCTACTATTCCAGTATCTTTAGATGTCTATTGGAGCAAAATAAATCTTTGTGATCCTGGAAGTCTGACAATAATAAGGATAGTAGCAGGAGGGAGAGAAGGGCATAACTGTAGTGAATAATATGAGGTGTATTGTTTTGTGTAGCAGAAAGGAGTGGTTGCTGAGCTAATAGGAAGTATTAATGAAAAAGCAGACTGTGACAGGTAGAAGAGACCTAATTGATATTAAGATGAGATAAAAAGGGGGAAGAAAATTGAATAAACAGACAAACAAATATGAATAGCACCAAAGTACAAAAAATAACCTGGGAATTGAGATTTCCGTTAGAAGTGTTGTTAACAAAAGAGGATTATAGATGGATAAACAGAAAAGGAGAAAATATGAGTTAGAAATTCTGGTTGTAGACTGAGGGAAGGTATAAACTGGGAAGGATAATGGGAGTTGGGAACAGAAGGAATGGTTTAAGACTAAATACTGAAAGGCAGGTTTCAGGTATCACATTTGATGACTACAGAGGAAACAAAAGGGAGATGGCAGAAGTAGAGAGAAAATGGAGGTGAGAGAATGCAAAATTGTTCAGTTCAGATGTACCAAAAGCCAAAATACGAACAAACATACAAATACTCTGTACATCCCAAACTTAACAGTGACAAAAACAGGTTAACCTAAAAACACAGAATTTTCTAAAACTCTTCTGAGAAAGTGATTGTTTTTCATTTGGGCCCTCAACTTGCCACTGTCACAGCCTTCCCTCTTAACATGTAGCTTTTCCTCTCTCAGGCTCCCCACTACTTAACATCTATTGTTATTCTCTGGAGGCACTCTTTTGTCAATTGTTCTCTCTGGCAGCAGTTTATGCAGACAACTGGAAGCACAGCAAGGAAGCTCCCAGTTTCTCTGGCACATTAGGGATTTTGCAGTGGATCTTGTACTGCAGTCACTGTTACTGCCTCTCCTATCACAGCTGCCACCATCACTGCTGCTGCTTCTGCAAACCTGGGCAGCTTGTTTGTTCTGGGAAGAGCCATGTGCTAAGCTCTGCTGCTCTTCTGTGGTCTGCTGCTTCTACTCACTGGTGCCAAGCAGCTTTTGTGGTGCAGATCATACACTGGGTATCTCCTCTTCTCTGGGTTGGCTGCCAAACACCATAGCTTCTTCTCCAGTTGCCAGCTTTTGCTTTTTTTTCCCCCTAACATCATCAATCCTTATTTTTAGCATTTTTGAGCATGCTTCATGAGATGGTGATTATTTAAAAACTTTTTTCCTTGCATCCTAAACTTTCTCCATAGTTCTTGAGTTGGTAAGTTTGGCTTTCCCTTACCCTGAGGGGAAGCTGGAACTGGCAAACTGTTTGTTAATCTGTGGACTTTCAGTTCCACCAGGTTTTTCAGTTTTGCCTCCCTGTTTTGTGGTTCTCAGTGTTTTTCTTCTCCTTGGCTCTTCTGCAAGAAGACTTTCTTTGTTATCCAGACTCTTATTTATAGAATATACTGGTGAAAGTTTCCATTCCTCCATCATCTTGCCATCCTCCTCTAGAGTTTGTTCTCTGAAATCACTGAAGAGATGAAATGAAACAAGTTACATTTATATCCTGACATTTCTAAATCTTTCAATATTGTTAGGGATACCATTATCACCATCATAAACTTGTTGAAATATTTAAGAAAGAAGTTCAGAAACATATTCTGCAATCATGAATGAGATGACTTTGGGATTTAGAACTCAAACAAGATCAGAGGGACTCAATTTTCCCTAGTTGTATTTGGCCAGATGTGAAGCACTTTTAAGAATGTCAATGTAATAACAAGTCTATTGTTTACTTTGCTTTCAAGTCAACTAAGCACTTATTGCTGGGCTGATTTCACCTTTAGATTCATAGCATTCAGACACTTCACTTGTGCTTCTCTTTTTTAAATGGGGAGCCAATAACAAAACACTCCCTCTTTTTTTACTATCTGGACTATCCAAGCATCCTGGATGTTTTGAACACTTCTCAGATACCTTGAGGTAACTACACTGTAGTTGCAAGCAACACTGAGATCACAGCTTCTCCTGAAACACAATTTCTGCCTTGTTCTGGTTATGACCACTCCAAACAACTTGCATCAGCTTTGGAAGTCTCTACTCAAGGGAAGAAAGGTTTGATGAACTCTATATGAGTCAGATCACCCTACAGCTATTCTTAATCATGATGCAAATGGGAGTACCTTACCAGTCACTCAGAAGAACCTATGATTGGTACATACATAGGTTATGATTGGGAGAACTAGAAGCCATTGGCATGCAGGATTGAGCTAGTTGGAATGATGTAATTCCTTGCACAAGATACTACACTCCATTTCTAATTATATAAACAGGATATTATTTATTCATTTATTTATATGTGCATACATTGTTTGGGACATCTCTTCCCCATGCCCCCTGCCCCCTACTCCTCTCCCCCAACCCCCCTTGCTTCCAGGCAGAACCTATTCTGCCCTTTTCTCCAATTTTGGTGAAGAGAAGACATAAGCAATAATAAGAAAGACATAGCATTTTTGCTAGTTGAGATATGGACAGCTATACAGAGAGATTCCTAGTATCTGTATGCCTCCATGCACATGTGTATTACAACGCAAATTGTTTCTTCTCTACCAGACATCTTAACTACTTCCTGATCACCTTCCCATATTGACCTCTGTCATTTTAAGGTTACTATATTAGCTCCTCTACAGGGAGCACATCAAACACTTTCAAGTTTTGGGTTTCCTACCTTTTCTTATTCCTCCTAAACAAGATATATTTTTACTATCTGTGGGTTAGTTTTGGAATCTTCTTTGAAGTAACACAAGTGTTGCACTGCTAAACCAAATAAAGGCTTCTTCTGAATCATCACTTGCTTACTTGTAGTCTTTATCATGTGGAGGTAGGGATGAACTGGTTGTGTGAATAGCAGACCAAACTCGGGGGATTCCATTCTTGGCAGTAACATAATTAGTACCAGCACAGGAAGTAAAAAGGTGGATGAATAGTTCCAGAGTGCCATCAAGAGCCAA
This sequence comes from Castor canadensis, assembly GCF_047511655.1. Taxonomy (NCBI): domain Eukaryota; kingdom Metazoa; phylum Chordata; class Mammalia; order Rodentia; family Castoridae; genus Castor; species Castor canadensis. The sequence continues at coordinate 37,806,728 of NC_133399.1, forward strand.
GGATTCTTATACATTAAATGTAACCCTATAACAACAGGATGCAGCTGAGGGTTCCAGAAAGCCACCTAGGCTCATTAAGCCCCAACGCCTGAAGTTCTGACATGATGCTAGAAATCTATAGAAAGGTTCCACAGAGACTTCATTACAGTAATGGAAAAAGAAGAGAAAATGAATGACCATAAAACCATTGGACCATCCTTTCACTTGGGAGAAGTTTATGTACTAGTCTCTTATTTCACTTTTATATTTTTAATGATCCATCTGTGTTTTGTACCTATTTTTATTGTGGTAAAAAACAAAACTTAGTCATGTGGAAAATAAGAAAAAATTACCTTTTAAGCCGTAATAGGTACACACTATGTTGACATTGATTACCTTCACATTGTTTTGCATCATAATCATTCACTTCTAGAAAATTTCAGGTTCTCAAACTGAATCATTGTACCCATTTGAAAAACACCATTACACCAGTACCAATCCATCAACCATCGTTTTACTATAGAACTAGAAGAAAACTCAAAACTGGTAAACTACATAATTGGTTCAATCAAGGAGACAGTACTCACAGATATAGGTGTTCAATTTTGCTGTATATTCTAATGTACCTTAGAAATGGAAGGAATAGGTTCTAAAAATAGGTTCTTACATCATAGTGTCTTATTATGAAGCCTCCTCAGAATGCTACCAGCATCCATGTTCTTTATGGTGTACAGGAAAGGATTCAGCATGTGTGTGACCACAATGTCCATAAATGTGGCCAACATACTCTGTCTGGGAAAATGTAAACCAATGTAGACACCAATGCATGTTCCATAAAATAAGCAAACCACAGAGAGGTGAGATCCACACATGGAAAATGGCTTATATCTTCCCCTGATAATGGAATTTTCATAATGGAGGCAACATTTTTTTTAGGATACATTCATGTTCAGGAGGGATTCGTTGTGACAATTCTGAATAGGCTTACATTGTCTCTCCCTCTTTGTCTCCTCCCAATCCTACTTAAAGCAAGAGGTTTCACTGTTCTATTTCTTAAAAGTATATGAAGTCCATCATCATATTTCCTCAACTTAATCTCCTTTATTCATCCTCCCTCCACAACTACCCTGTAATGTCCATATTTTACAGTCCTCCCATTCATTATTCATTTTAATATTAAAAGCAGTTTCTCAGTGTATTCCCACACGAATTTATTTTACTTGAGTGCATACAATCAATTCCATTACTCATCCTTACTCCTTCCCTCACATCCAACATTATTTAGCAGGTTTCAATACATATTGTTAACTCCTCCAGTCTCACAAATATTATGTATTTCAATATTGTTGATTCTCTATCTCTTTTCCTTTCCTTCCTCCTCCAAATTCCATGGAATTGAGTACAAACATGTTATAATCCTGTCTGTTTTTGTGTATGTTTATATTTTGCATCTGTCTTCCTCATGTGAAAGAATACATGTGGACTTTGTCTTTCTCAACCTGTATTACTTCACTTAACATGGTATCTGGAGGCAACAAGTTTGTAATAAAAGAAAAGAGTTCCTGAGATGGGGAACAAAATAATTATGGTGCAGATAAAATATGTGACTAAATTTCATTTAAGGGAGCAAAACAGGAATAGTTAAGAACTCAAGAAAGGTGGCAGAAGAAATTAAAAATGTCTTTTTCTTTAGACATTTCAATATTATTGATGCAAGTATGTTACAACATAATAAAATTATGCATCTGGGAGTCAACAAGTCTAACAAAACAGACACAAAAACTAAAAAGCAGAGAGATGGGAGTTTATAGTAGCTGGGAAACTTGGGGATAACAGATGGGGACAAATCAAGCATACTTCCTAAAAAGAAAAGAAGAAATACCTATGTCAGTCAGCCCACATAGGAAATGACTCTGGTATGGTTTTGATGTCTATAATCATCTTGGAGACTCTGATGGAGATGAAACAGATGTCAGCCAAGGACAGGTTGGAAAGAAAGAATTAAGCACATGGGTGTGGAATTGGGGCTTAGAGCTAACAGCCTGGATGTTCTGCATGTTATGTTGCACCATAGCTAGTGATATGGACAGGAAAAGTCCTAACAGAACAGGCTGCATGTCTGGATATTCTATGAGCACCATGTAACAGAATTCTTAGTCCCATTTTGATTTTGTGCTTTTCTGATGCTTTGATGCCTATTGAAAATAAAAATTTTTATGAAAGGAAGAAAATAAACAGATATTCAAAACTCTAGATATTTTTAATATAAGTAAAGATTTTACAGTTGAGGTTGAAAAACTCAGCAATATTTCTCAGTTGTGATAAACCCAATCCTCTAGAAGTCTTCCACTGTTGGTTTTTGCTATGACTTCCATCCATGTACATCTGATTTAGAGATACCCAACTGAACAAAATGTTAGAAGGCTACAGAATCTTAGAATGAAAGAGTATATTATCACAGTAAAATATAAATTATTCTTTAAAAATAGACAGTAAATAGAAGAATATTTGTCCATGCCCTTTAGTAAAAACATGTTGGTATATCATTTGCAGGAAAGTAGATTCAACTGAAGGTCATAATGTTAAATGAAATAAGCCAGACTCAGAAAGTCAAATAGCATGTTTCCTCACATATGTGAAATCTAAACCAGAAAATATCTAATACCTGTCTTCTTATTTCTAATCAGTAGATTTTCATATCTGTCTTTCCTTACACATAGATTACAATTCTCTTAATTAGGCTACCTGAAGTAAACTAACTCTCCTTATGTTGTCAGTAAATCTACCATTTAATTAAAAATTATATGAGAGAACAGTTCAGAAAATAATGTAAACACACATAAAACACAACTCCAAAAGACAAAAGTACATGAAATAATGTAATCAAGATTGTAAATGATACCTTTCCTCCTTACTTGTAAATTGTAGACAATAATTATTTCATTTACATGATTATTATAAGAAAGTGCTTAAAATAATTTAACACTCATAAGTAGTGGTTCACAATCCCATTTAATAAAATATTTTCTTATGGATATTTTTAAATAAGTACATACCTTAGCCTCCAAACAAAACCAGCTTAATCAGAATATCTGCTTTTATAGTTCTCACATAACATTCATACTCCAGAATTCAGAAACACAATGTGACATTATTTTCTGGTATTTATAAAATGTTCCATGAATATTAAATACTATTACTTTCAATAATATGCCACATAAAACACTTAATAATATTTGCATCATAACTAATCTCTTCTAGATATATGAAAACTTCCTGAAGTGGAAGTATGGCTCAAGAGGTAGAGCACTTGCTTTGTAAGCACAAAACCCTGAGTTCAAATCCTTCTTCCACGAAAATTTTTCACCAAATTTTAAGACAGTGGTACATGAGCATGTTTCATTTTTGTGACTTTTTTAGCATATAGTACTCCTACAGGGGATACATCTTGATAGTTACATATGTGATTACAATATAGTTTATTTAGATTTACCCTCTCCCTGATATTTTTTAATTAGGTGTATATTGATAGTCCAAGTAGTATTGACCTTGGTACTATGTATATATCATTCTTTTATCAAATTAACCTCCTCCTCTCTGTTATTAACTCATTCTCTGTCACCATGTTCCCCTAATAGTCTATAGTTTAGTGTATACTGCATTATATTATATTCATATATAGGTGGGTTATTTCAATATATTTCATTATCTAACATTTTCTTTCTCTTTCTTATGTCTTGTATCACCCTCAGACCAACTCACTAACACAATTATTTTTTCTCTGTCACTATATATATATATATGTGTGTGTGTGTGTGTGTGTGTGTGTGTATGCATATGTATGATCATATGTGTTTCTATATATACATTTAACTTATTTGTCTAGCACCCATATATATGAAAGCAAATGTGATGTCTGATACATTTTGCTTAACATGAAGATCTCCAGTTTGATCGATTTACCTCCAAACAACATAATTTCATTTTTCTTTACAGCTGAATAAAACACTATTCTGTATATATACCACATTTTCTTAATCATTCATCAGTTGTGGGTCATTTAGGCTTCTTACAAAGCTTGGCTATTATAAATAATGCCACAATAAATATGAGAGTGTAAGTGGCTCTATCATATCCCTATCTCTATCTATCTATCTATCTATCTATCTATCTATCATCTATCTATCTATCATCTATCTATCTATCTAAAACTTTCTTTTTTGATTAGTCTATACATGATTTTGATAAGGTGTAATAATGACGTTGTAGAATGTGTTTGGTAGTATTTCTTCCTTTTGTACTTTACAGAATAATTTCAGGAGCATTGGTGTTAGTTCTTTTTTTAAAAGTTTGGTATAATTCAGCAGTGAATCCATCAGGACTTTGGCTTCTTTTTGTTGGGGGATCCATTAAAACTGTCTTAGTCTTATTGCTTGTTATATGTCTGTTTAAGTTTTTAATAGTCTCTTGGTTCAGTTTGGGTGAGCCATATGTGTCAAAAACATTGTCTATTTCTTCTTCATTTTCCAATTTGCAAGAGAGTGGATTTTTTTATATATTCCATAAGGTTTTCTTTAACATCACTGATGTGTGTTGTAATATTCCTTTTTTCATCTCTGATGTTATTAACATGGGTCTTCTTCTTTGTTCTTTTAGTTAATTTGATTAGAGGTTTGTTGATCTTTTTTTCAAAGAACCAGCTTTTTTGTCTTCTTGATTCATTATATTCTTTTTTGGTCTCTAATTCATTGGTTTCTGCCTTGATTTTTTATAATCTTCCCATATATTACTTTTTTGGGTTATCTTCTTCTTGTTTTTCTAGGGGTTTGGGATGTATCATCAGATTATTTATCTAAGATCTCTCCAGTTTTCTTAAGTGGGTGCTCATGGTTGTAAACTTCCCTGTTAAGACTGCCTTTGCTGTGTGTCACAGGTTCTGATAACTTGTGTCCTCATTTTCATTTGATTCCAGGAACTTCATAATTTCTTTCCTAATGTCTTCAACAACCCATTGCTCATTCAAAAATGCATTGTGCAGTCTTCATGATTTTGAATAGTTTTTGTGGTTTCCCTTGCATTTGATTTCTAATTGTATTCCATTGTGGTTTGTTAGGATATAGTTAGGATACAGGAGAGTATTTCAATTTACTTTCTATTTATTTAGGTTTGCTTTATGACCTAGGATGTGGTTAATTTTGGAAAATGTTCCATAAGCTGCTGAAAAGAATTTTAATCTGCTGTCATAGGATGAAATACTCTGTACATGTCTGATTATGTCCATTTACTCAAAGGTATTGTCTACTTCTAAGATATCTTTATTGATTTTCTGCCTAAATATTTGTATATGGAAGAGAGTGGAATGTTGAGATCTCCCACAATTTTTGTATCTAGTCCTATATGTTCCTTTAAGCCCAGAAGTGTTGTTTTATGAATGTTAGGTCTCCAATGTTTGGAGCATATATATTTAGAGCTGTTGTATCTTCTTGATGGATTGTTTTCTTTATTAATATGTAGTAGACTTGTTTAACTCTTCTGACTGAATTTTGCATACAGTTTTCTTTATCTGATATGAGAATAGCTATTCTTGCTTGTTTTCAGTTTCTGTACTCCTGGAAAGTCTTTTAGTTTATGTGTGTCATTGATTGTGAGATGTGTTTCTTGTAGACAGTATATTGTTGGAACTTTTACATTTAGGACTATGATTGAGAAATATTTACTGATTTCCTGTGTTTCTATTTTTTTTCCAGACTGAGGCTTATGTCAATTGTTCTTTAATTTTGGCTTTGTTCAAATTTGGGTTTTGCTGGTATTCTTAGTTGATCATGCTTGCTCTTTTCCTAGCTCTTTTAGGTTCTTCAATTTCCCTTAATTTTTATTCTTTCCTAGCTTCCCATATTTGTAATTGTTTTTCATTCTGTTCCATGTGCATTATTCCTTTGAGTATTCATTGTAATGCAGACTTGATAGACACAAACTGCTTTATTTTGTCCTTGCCTTGGAAGGTCTTTATTTCTCCCTTGATGTTGAAGGACAACTATGTTGGATAAAGTATTCTTGGATGGCAATTACTCTCTCTTAGAAGTTGAATTACATTGTTCCATGCTTTCCTGACTTTTAGGGTTGTGCTGAGAAGTCTGATGTGATTATTATGTGTTTGCCTTTGTATGGCATTTTTCTTTTAAGCATTCACTATTCTTTCTTTGTTTTTTAGATTTGGTATTTTAATTATGATGTGTCATGGGGTTGTTCTTTCATGATCACATCTATTTGGCCTCCAAAATGCTTCCTGTATGTGGGTGTCTATATTGTCACATAGATTTGAGAAGTTTTGTACTCTGATTTCATTAAACAGATTTTCTATGCCTTTGGTTTGTATTTCTGCTCTTTCATTCACCCTACAAATTCTTAGGTTTGGACTTTTGATCACATCTTAGTGTACTTGTATATTGTATTCATGTGTATTAGTGGGTTTTGTCATCCTTGGTTATCTTTGCAGAAGTTGGGTTGCCAGTTTTAAATGGAAATATAGCAGTTCCAGGCCAGCTCCAGCAAAAAATATATATTTGTGTGTGAACATCCTAACAGTGAAAAAAAACTGGACATGATGTCATATGCCTGTCATCCCAGCTATGATGAGAAGTGTAAAATAGGGAGATCACAGTCTAGGCTGGACTTGACAAAAAATGAGACCCTATATCCAAAATAACCACAGAAGAAAGGACTGGAGAAATGGCTCAAGTAGAAAAGTATCAGTTTAGGAAGTTCAAAGGCCTGAGTTCAAACATCAGTATCACCAAAATCTAAGAAATATAGCTCCATCTATCAGATAAAAGTGTTTCCATTAAAGGAAATTAAGAAGCAATAAGTATACACTTGGAAATGCTGAATAAAAATTACCACTGTTTTATCTGAATAATAAAAAGGCTCTTGTTGCCTTCAAATTTTAATAAACATATTGTAGTGAAAAGCACACCATAATGCAACATCCCTGACTACAAATATGGTAGAAATGTGACATTCATTCTGCTTGTTAATGAACAAAATCATGAAAACTAAACACTTTGACCTTAATTTTTTTCTATCAACTTTCAATCTCCATAAAATATTTCCTGAAGTCTGTTTTTTCTTTTTTATAATATTCTCTTGTGATCTGTTGAAACTATTTCATTGATTGTCTAAAAATAAACATCTTTAACAGTTAAAAATGTTAGCATAAGGAAGAATTTTAATTCTCAGGCTTGAGTCCAAAACTTCTTGCCCATAGGTCAAAAACTGTCTCTTCAATCATTCCTGATGCATGGGTTGCAATTTTTTTATGTCAAACACATGCAGGAGTCTTGAGATAATAATTTTGTCAGCACCTACTATGATTTATCTGAAAATAATGCATATTATATTTGCGATGTATGGACAATAATCACTTTCTTTGCATTATAGTTTTTCAAAGTTTTAAGAACTAATTTAATTGACTATAATAGTAGATCTTATTCCCATTTATAATTGTATTTTCTTGGGGATCTTTCAAAATAACCACATACCCTGGCCTTAGATGAAAAAGAAACTCACCAGAATATCTGCATGTGATGTTCTTGGTTTTCTTTTCTTTAACCATGATTGAAAAACATTGCCTTAGACACATGATAGTTCTTCAAAATTATGCAGTAATATACCTGATATATTTATGAATACCAATTTTAAAATTTAAATATTTCATTGTAAGTTCATGTTTAATATTTTCTCTAAATTTGAAATATTATCTATGAAACTTGTGTTCTGGATATGGATGCATAATTGCATTCTCCTGAATATCCATTCCTCAAAGCAAGTACTGTCATGAATTTGGTTGGGACATTTTTCTGTCTGTATTTCTGCATCAGTATCAACATATATAAATAAATAATTGTTTTAAGATGTTTAAGAGATAAACTAATTATGTTTACAATACATATATACATGGAAATGTCACAAGTAAACTCATTGTGTAGCTATATGCAAAATTGTCATTTTTTTCTTTTACAAGATTGGAGAAAAGGAAAAGAGAATAGAATACAGATTCTATTTCTGGGGTTGGTACAAGTGAGGGGGGAAGGAGATAGGGGAAGGGCATGGCATGGTGATTAGTGTGGAAATCCTGTGTATACTTGTATGTAAATGGAAAAATGATACCTTGTGAAACTGTCCTAAGAAGGGGAAGAAAAGGATAAAGGAGAATGATGGATGAATTCAATTAGGATATATTTGTTACATTGTAAGTATTTTTGTAAAGGCCACCATGTACCTCCACTCAACACAAAAATTTTTTTAAAAGATGCTACATTAAAAAGTAATTAAAATTCATTTGACTTACAATGCAACATCTAGTATCCCTGGAATATACCAGGGTATATTCACATGTGATTTTAACTCTTGGAATGAAATAAATATACCTATATCAAAAGGTTTAACTTAACTGCTGTATTACCTAGCATCATTTAATGTAACTTTATTGTTAAGATAATTTCAAATCCTGTCTCTGCATCACACAAAACTAAAATTCTATACAATATGTGGATACAGAATAATTATTTGACTTCCAAAAAATTGATGCACATAAAAGTTCACTATTAATCACCATTTGTTGTCCCAACAAAATGTAATAGGACATTATACTCTGTAGTCCCTTTTCTCAATCTGTACTATCAAAAGTATCTCTGAGAAGAATGCTAACAAGCAATAGACATGCAGCATCTCCATCATACTGACCCAAAATTATAGCAGCATACCTTGGTGGGGAACTGGGGTGAGCTAGGAAAGAACTGGAGTGCTGGTTAATGAACAGGTGAAATCCAAAAATAATTTTCAATTTTTGAATTGTAAAGTAAAGAGCAATCACTAACTCCATGTGCTTAGTGGCACTCTTTGGGTATTGAGAGGTCCCTTAACCTATTTCAGACTATAACTGAAAGGGAAAAAGTCCCCGTGTTTTCAAATTTGCAGCAACCAACACCAAAGGAAGTATTACATCTAAACAGGTGACCAGGGATCTTATGGAGAGCTGGAAGTAGAGAAGAGGTTCCTTGCATTTACCTACATGGACTGTAACTAGGCCGCATTGTAATAAAGGTCCTTTCATCTGAGCTTACTCTTTGGGGATGAGAGGCCGTTCAGTATTTTAAATATTATTTTATTTTTGAATTAGCATACATTAATAATACAAAAGGTTTTCATTATAGCAATCCAATACATGTGTACAGTATACTTTGAACAAGATAACCACTCCATTATATTCCCATTACCTTCTCCCAACTGTCTCCATTTATATGACAGGTTTTCACTTCCATTTGCATTGCAGAATGTGGTTCCCAAAACATAGATTTCCTTTTACACATGTCAGAGTCACAATCCTATCCTTGGATCTTCACTGTCCAGCTCCTGACCATTGAGTCAGTAAAGAGAAGAGGACTTTGGGATTTTGAAATTTAAAACTGTGGTATTTGGGGCATATATCCAAAGGAGTGTAAAACAATGCACAAGAGAGATACCAGTGTACTCATGTATATTAACGTTCTGTTCATAATACCCAAAATGTGGAGGCAGCTAATGTGCCCAACATCATATTAATGGATAAAGAAAATATGCTGTATACATATTTATACTATGGAAGATGCTCACCCATAAAGAAAAGTGAAATTAAAGAAAAATGAAAAGTAAAAATTTGGGCAAACAGATGAAACTGCGTATAACAATTTTGAATAAGTTAAACACAGAAGACATGTATGACAAGTTCTCATACATTTGTGGACTTGAAGATAAAATGATGATGATGATATTGATAATAAGTTGAGATGAGTGTAAAAGGGGGCCTGACTGGGAAGAATGCATGGGAGGGTTTGGGAAAAAGACAATGTGGTGTGACAAGGAATGAAAGCACACAAACTCATACACACACACACACACACACACACACACACACACACACACCACATACATGAAGACAGCATAATGAAACCTAAGTGGTTTTTTATTTTACAAATTTTCCATATAAGCTTTTTTAAACATTTGACTAATTATATCTATTATGTAAATAATTATCTTGGATGTGTCTCTTCTTCTGTCTCATTTCCTTCTTTCTTTTTAATATCAATTTTACTTTCACTGATGTTTATCTTTTCAGTATAACTCTGCTCTCTCTTTACCATGGATGATAGTGTTGTAGACATTGTTATTCTGTGACATTACATGATTTGCTTCTAATTTGTTGGTGATAAAGTTCACTCATTTGTCCTTTGAAACTTTCTCTGGTGATTGAACTTGGCACTTTTGCTGGTGATTGAGCCTGGTGCTTTGAAAATTTTGGGTGTGTGCTTTACTGCTGAAACATAATTGCACCCCAGTTGACAGAAATTGAACCTTGAAACATGAATGACTCAATCCACCTAAATTCAGGTGAATAACTCAATATAAAGAATACCACAGTAAAAAGCCTCTCTCTGACAACCAGGCCTCGAGTATACACAGTTGGGTGGGCCTGAAGACCCACTTCTGCTCTTCATAGAACCAACATTCTTCTCTACATAGAACCAACATTGAAAAATAACAAAAAATTTCTTTAAGAGTAATCTGTTTTACTGTAGACATGGAATTGTTACTGCAATTCCATCGCAAAATTCTTGGTTTTTTACAATTTTTCAATAGAGAATCTCAAGCAAGTTTGTGAAGAATGAGACAGAGAACAATTACAGAATACATCTATGAAGATTCTGTCTGTCCTGTGTGAAATATTGGTGATGGTGAATGGAATTCCAGTGTGAAAATTGAATTATATGTATATAATTCAAGTGGTGTCACTTTTGGCCAGTTTTTCTGAATTTCTGATTCACAATTTGATTATAGTACAAATTACCAAACTTGAAAATGTGGAAATTTCTAATTTCTTCTGCAACTCTTCTCAAATCCTTTGTCTGTTCTGACACTTTTACCAATAACATATTCATGTATTTTGCTGTCATCATATATGTCATCACAATATGGTTTATTACCCTTCTCAGGAATCATTTTATCATTTGCAAAATTGTTTCTTCCATTCTGAGGATTTCATCATCAGGTAGAAAATATAAAGCCTTCTCCATCTGTGGGTCTCACAGGTCAGTTGTCCTACTTTATGGAACATACCTTGGAGTTTATGTTGGTTCAGTTGCATCACATTCTCACAGAAATAATTCAGTCGCCTCAGTGATGTACACAGTAGCCATTTCTATGCTGTACCCCTTCACCCAGTCTGAGGAATAGGGACATTAAAACTGCCATTACTCAGCTCCACAGGAGAATAATCTGATATCAGCAAATACTTGGGAAAAGTAAAAAATTTAAACTCTAGATGTATAGTTTTTGCCTATTTGTTCACATTATGTTTGCAGTGTTAAGGCTTTAATTGCTCACAATTTTTCTTACAACAATGGTTCCTAGCATTGCAAGGAGTAATAAATAAGGAGTTTGTAAAAAAGAAAAAGTTTCTATCTCGAGATAAGACTGGGTTGTACACGTGGTAAGTATTACAGAACATGTTGAAACTCAAGTATGAATACTTGTCAAACTATTATCACACATTGACAATATTTCATGGGAATCTCACTTAAGTGATATGCAGAAAGGACATAGCTTTTTAAAGAATTTTTGTGAGAAATAAATTAGCAAATTTAATCATGTCACTCTCTTGTGTAATGCTGAATATCTGTGAATACGTTTGAAGTAGATTAGGGCCTATGCAGAAAACCTTACAACTACTTGTGAATATAAACTAACACATATCTGTGGTAATAGAGACTGTCTAAGATACTATTGACAGAAGTTTAGGTACACATTATGTAAGTTCTTAAGAAAAATGTTTACAGACACGTAAATCCATGCTTACATAAAAACATTGATAGGAAATTCACCTTCTAAATTTCTTACCATAGTTGCTTTATTGGGAAAAGTCAGTAGAAGAACAAACTCATGTAAAAATAATCAGAACTCAAAGTTCATAGCTAACCAATCAGGTATCTATAAATTATTAAGCCTAAAGAAAATGTGATTAAAATTTCATATTTAATATAGGTAAGATACATTGTTTATTGTAATAAGTAATTTTAATTGGCCATTTTCTAAATGCCAAAAATGTTCTATTATAGCACTTCTAAACCCTGGTCCAAGAATTTCATCTCCATATTTTAAATGTTAAGTTTCAAACTATGATATTTACATATTTTACATATCTGCCTATCCATTTTAAAAGGTTTTACAATAAAACTTTCCCACAAAAATCAGAAAATGCTAATCAATTGTCCTGTTCAGGTTGCTTTTATCACTTCCTGTAATTTTCACTTTTGCATTTTAGCCCCTATTAAAATGGTAGAAGTTCAAACAAAACAATGAACTGAGATTGCTTTCTGGTAGCTGAAGCAAGAGAACTTCAGTAAGTGTCAGGATGATCTACTAAGAAAATCTATTATAAAGGCATAAGCAGGTTACCATTTAAACCAGAGCTGTGGGACTTTCCCTGATACTCAAATTTTCATCTAAAAAAACAGGGTTTATACTTAATGGAGAAAAACTGAAACCATTTCTTCTAAAATCAGGAACCAGACAAGGATGCCCACTATCTCCACTCCTATTCAACATAGTACTGGAATTCCTAGCCAAAGCAATTAGGCAAGAAGAAGGAATAAAAGGAATACACATAGGTAAAGAAACTGTCAAGGGGGAGAAATGACCCAAGCCTTGTATGCACATATGAATAATAAAACAATAAAAAAAAAACTTCCACCCAAAAAATAAGTAAGTAAATAAATAAATAAACAGGGTTTAGAACCATAAAATTAAATCATTGATATCAGTATAGTATAAAATGAGGAATCATAAAAACCATTCAAAGAACAAAGATATGTTTTATACATCAAATATTTTACTGAGGTTTTATACTTAGAAATAGACCTGTATTAATAAATTTCAAAAGTGTTTCCTAACATTTTGTTATGTTTTAGCCATTGTCAGTTAAAGTATATACTGATTAAACATTTGTTATTAGCAATGTTGTAAGATTATATGTATTTAACTAAGCTATATTTATCAATGTTTGAATTTCAACTAGGCCAAGGATAGGAGTCAGATATTATTTGCTTGAGTTACCTCCACAAAGGAGGAAAATTAGAAAATCGAAAAATTATGGAAGCATCCTGGAATTACTGCATGCAACAAGATTTTCTTTTTTTTTCTTTTATTATTCATATGTGCATACAAGGCTTGGGTCATTTCTCCCCCCTGCCCCCACCCCCTCCCTTACCACCCACTCCACCCCCTCCCTCTCCCCCACCCCCTCAATACCCAGCAGAAACTATTTTGCCCTTATCTCTAATTTGCAACAAGATTTTCTGATAAACAAGTGTCAACTTCAATTTGGGATTCCAAAAACTAACTTCTAGATCCTGCAAACTGCTACAAATATAGTAAAGCTCAAGGAAATTGGTACCATTGTTGGAGAATAAAATGAGGACTATTCTACTAATTCTTAATACATTGTTTTGATTAAGGGTTGGGTATTTATTACTCTCTCTTTTATCTTCACAGAATAGAATGTATTTGACAGTGATCAAATGTTCTTGGTCTTCTAACATTCAGTGTCTTAGTGGAGCATCTCTAATTTATTGTCTATAAGAGATAAATAACACAGAAATTAATAATGCATGAGTTGTAAGGAGATTGACTTTGTAACAACTGTGAAATGTTGCTGAAGGTTTCCAGGTTTCAGATGAGAAACCTGGAAACTTGGAATCATATAAATTTAATATATACATATAAATTGACACATTTATCCAAATCCTCTTTTGTTTTCCAAAAGGTGTCCAAGCAACATAGAAACACATAATCTGACACGAGTCACACAACTACTACACCAGGGCTTCTCTTATGGTCCAGTCCTGTAACACACAGGTCCATCCATGTACCTTGTCACACTGCTGGGAACATGCTCATTCACAGAAAACAGATATGACCTCTCACCCCTACGACCCCCACATACTTCTTCCTCTACAACAAGGTGTTGAGTAACATATCTTTCATCTCCACCATAATCATAAAGATGATTTTGCATATTCAATACCACAGGGGAATCATCTCCTATGTTGACTGCCTAATAGTTATATCTCTTTTTATCTGTTTTGGAAATATGCATGGCATTCTTCTGACTATAATAGGCTGTGCTTATTCCTGGCCATCTGTCAACCCCTGTATTTCCTAGCAATTATGCTCCATGGCCTCTATCCGTTTGAGATTTTTTGTCTTCCTAGTTAGGCTCTTGAACTCCCAGGTACACTATTTAATTCTCTTACAGTTTACCAACTACAAGGATGTAAAATTTCACAAGTTCTACTGTGAACCTATGTCCTTAATCTTTCTAAGTGTTGATACCTTATTCTGTAACAAAATCAAGTACTTTTGGTAGCAGGTTAGGATTTCTTCCTTTATTCAGAATCCTATCTTCTTACTATATTTTAATTCCTAAATCTGATTATAAACTATGAAATACACTTCTTTTTTGACCAATGAGTCTTACCTATGCTTTGTTTGCACGTTTGTATGGTGCAGGTCTTGGGGAGTGCCTTGGTTTAACTATATCACATTCTATCAGAAACAATACAGTGGCCTCCATAATGTGGGTGAGGATTACAGGTACCATAATATCATTAACCCATTCAGAAGGCTTCCTGTGTATCTGGCACTGCATAGGGTGCTCTGTGTAGCTTATTTCATTTAGTATCACCTACCTCGCACCACTTATACATGATAACATTTTTAGTATTTTAGATAATGAAATATTACATTATTTTTATGTGATTTATTCTCATTTTTAGGTACAGTGAGTGGATCCATGCTGGCATTGAGCTGTCTGTTTGAATACCTCAGTACAATTCCAGAAGAATCCTAGGTTGTGGCCTCCTCAACAAGCCAACAAGAATTACCATCTTGTCACTTCAGAAAGGGACACATAGTCTACTTGTGGTCTTCTTTTCAGGTTTCTGGACAATCCCAAGGCAGAGAAGTGGGTGGCACCATTTGCAGCCACTGTAAGAGGACAGCTATAGTTCACAGTCAAAGATTATAGAAAGAATGGAGAAAGAACAATACAGCACAGATCCTTCTTGTCTTTAATCCAGAATATATTTGAAGTGGAGTACATAGGGAAGAAAGGGTGCTGTGGTAAAGAGCTGGAGTGCTTGTCAATGACCAGGTATAACACAAAAATATTGGATTTTTCAATTGGAAATTAAACAGCAATCCCTAACACAATGTGTTCAGTTGCACAGTAGGTGAATGGGATTTCCTCCATCCATCCCAGGTAGGGGACATAAGTGAAAGACAGAAACTCCCAGGAATTCCAACAAATGCAGAATCCACACCAAAAGGAACATACAATCTAAACAGACAGGTGTCGGGGATCCACACAGATTGCTGACCCTATGAAGAGGTTCCTTGCATTTTCCCACATGGACTCTAATTGGTGACCATCTTAAAAGAATCCTATTATCTGAGTTTGCTACTTTGGAGATAGAAGTCCTTCATTTAAAAACTTTTATTATATTTTATTTATTTTTTAGGATAATTTCATAACATGAAGGGTTTTTTGCAATAATACCATATATGAATAAAGTGTATTTTGAACAAGTTCACCCTCTCCATTATATTCTCATTATATCTCCCCAATGCCCCACTTTTATGAATAATTTGGTAAATTTCATTGTGTTGTTTTCATTTGTGTGTGTGTGTGTGAGTGTGTGTGTGTGTGTGTGTGTAGCACACTTTGTTTTCACCCATTAACCTACTTTCCAATAACCCTTCCTCTTTTACACTCATGTCTCATTATCATCATCATCATCATCATCACAATTTTGTACTTAGGTTCACAAATGGTAAGAACTTGTGACATTTGGCCTTT
Organism: Castor canadensis; assembly: GCF_047511655.1. NCBI lineage: Eukaryota > Metazoa > Chordata > Mammalia > Rodentia > Castoridae > Castor > Castor canadensis. The sequence goes on from NC_133399.1 coordinate 37,822,656, forward strand.
AAGTTTGACTTATGTGGTTCAACATAATGATCTACAGATTCATTCATTTGCCTGAAAATGGCATAATTTCATTTTTTCCATAGCTGAGTAATATTCCATGGGATAAATGTTTATTTATCATATTTTCTTTATCATTCATTATTTGTTTAGCTTTTCTGCTGATTCCACAGTTTGGCTGTTGTGAACAGAGATTTAATACAATGGGTATACAGGTATTTCTCTTTGCACATTGATTTACACACCTTGGAATTATGTCCCAAACCCTTCAAATATAAATCTCCAAATGAACTCATCTCTTCACTGGCTCAGAAAGCAAGCAGTGACTAGATAATGCAGATCCAAGTATGGGACTGTGACTTTGACATGTGCAAGAAGAAATATATGCCCTGGGAAGCACATTCTGCAATGCAGGAGGAAGTCAAAAAGACTTCCTTTTAAAACTGGTATCTCATACTCTGCAAAGATGATCAAGGATGACCAAAACCCTCTAGCTGTGGGTTCTATTGAGGATAGGGTCTGAAAGCATCCAGGCAGTGTTTATTGTAAATCACAATGTGTGGAACTTAGCCCCAGCACACATTGCACTGGCCCTGTCACTTTCTCCATGCTGAGAGAGCCAGAGTCAATCAAAAGATATACTGCCAGCCTAGGAAATTTGCCACATCCACAGGCAATGATAGAGTACTTCCAGAGCAAGGGGGCATACACCTGCCTCACTTATAATAGCAGCTTCAACGAATCTCAGAGTCACTGGACATACGGTTCTGCGAATAGATCACAATCTACTGAATAAGACCCTGCATCAGACACTGCCTTATCACACATCAGCATGAAAGGTGTAGAGAAACTCAACCTCCAAAGGTATGCTTGTAGTTTTCTGGTCTGTTTTTCTGGAAATGGTAAGTAACCCAATTAACTGATTGTACTTTTGACACACTACATCCATACTATTTAGAAAACCCTGAAAATAGGACCTTTGGGGAGAAGTTTCATTTCACATACCTGGTGAATTTTTCACTTCTTTTTTTTTTTACATTTTTCACCTCACTAGCTTTATACTACATATGGCTAATTAGATCTATTACATAAATAATTACAATGAATGTGTTCTCTCTTCTTTGTCATTTTCTTTCTTTCTTAATATCAATTTTCTTTTCACACCACTTTAGAAAACATTATGGAGGCTCCTTCAAAAAGTAAACATAGGTCTCCCATATGATGAAGCAATTCCATGCCTAGGGGTATACCAAAAGGAATGTGACTCACATTATTCCAGAGCACATGCACACCCATGTTTATTACAGTGCTATTCACAATAGCCAAGTTATGGAAACAGCCAAGATACCCCACTACTGATGAATGAATCAAGAAAATGTGGTATTTATAACACATGGAATTTTACTCAGCCACAAAGAAGAATGAAAAGTTGTCATTCACAAGTAAGTGGATGAAACTAGAGAACATCATATTAAGTGACATTAGCCAGGCTCAGAAGGCCAAAAAATCACATGCTCTCCCTTATATGTGGATTATAGACATAAAACAATTGCAGTGATATTATTGGACATGGTTCACACAGTAAAGGTAGAATGCATACAGGAAGAATAGGGAAAGGTAGGAAACCTAAAACTTGAATGGGGGTTGATGTGTTCCCTATTGAGGAGCAAGTAAAGTAGAATTAAATTGGCAAAGGCCACTATGGGAAAGGGACCAGGAAGTAGCAAAGAGGTCAGGTTGAAATGAACCAATGTGGATTGCATTACACAAATTCATGAAAGCAATGCTAGGAATCTCTATGTATAGCTATCTTTATCTGAAACTAGCAATAATAATATGTCTTTCTTATATTCTCTAATGTTTTCTCTTCAAAGAAATCAAAGAGAGTAGAACAGGTTCTGCCTGGATGCTAGGTTTGGGAGATGGGGGTTGGGAGGAGGTGACACAAACAATGTGTACACATATAAGTAAATGTAAAAATGATAAAATAAAAGAAGAAAAAAATTTACTTTCACTAATATTTATCTTTTTCTTCTGTCTGTGCTTCTTTCTATTCCACAGCAGTTAGTATTGCAGACATTCCTATTGATGATTTCTTTAAATTTTTGGTGATAATGTTCGTTATTTGTCTGTTTAAAGTTGTGCTGAACTTTGAGCCCACCCGTTTGACAATGTAGGTGCATACTTTACTGCTGAGATGTAACCACACTCCAGTAGACAGAGATCGAACTTTATGCCATACAAGATTTAATCCATTACAGAGTAATGTGAATACCTCAATATAAAGAATACCAGTGACACAGGCATCTGGCTGCCAACAAGGCCACAGGTATGCACAGACAGAGAGGTCTGAAGATCTATTACATGACATCTACCAAATAGAGACAACTTAAAAAATAACATAATTTCCTTGGTTAACCATCTGCAAGGAGAGTCAGGATTGTCCATTTTCACACTTTTTCATACCACAGAGAGATAAATGTTCTGGATTTCAGACCTCGTAGAAATTTTGGTCTGCACTTCTTAATCATGACCAATCAGAGTGTAGTATAACCTACTAAGTACAGAGGGGGAAAATTTCTGAAAATGTGTATTGACAACCTTTTCAGAAAAATATGAATGTAGTATGGATTACTTGCCTTTGTATTTAGGTGGTTAAAAAGGGCAGTTATTGGTCATGGATATTTACCCTATTAAAGTGGAAATTTAGAAAATTGTAAATGAAATTAGTAAATAATACACTTGAACTTCATCTGAGTATAGTGTCAGATATGTTGTGAACATTTGTTTTCTACTCTCCTTCCTCCATTAATGTTAGAATTCCTTAGAGTCTTGGACAAGAATGTGAAATAAGTTGGACAATTATGAGCTCTGTGCTTTGAGTCTCCTAGGTCATGTAAAAGTTAGTAATCAGCCTGTCCTTCCAGCCTTGCTGTTTTATGTCTCCATTGTACTCATTTCCATGCACATCTCTTCCTCCATGGTTGTCTGCTTCAGGAAGTTGGTACCTGACAGTATATTGATATCAAACCTGAGGACAGAACCTGAGTCTTGAATTTCAGATAAGGAAGGGTCTTTGGATCTGCTCTACTTGATCAAAGCCCAACAAAGGAGTATCATAAGTCAGTAAGTGCATGTTTGAAGGACACTTGGCAATATTACTTCTTCATTGGGATAAACTTGACATTCTATGTTGTCTAATGGGAGAATACAGATCAATAACATTACTTATGAGAATTGTGAAGTTTATGTTTTTGGTTGTAAATAGAGTAGCAAAGATCTTACTGAAAATGATTACTTCCATGTACATCAGCTCTATATTGCATAGCGATCACTTCAACAAAGACAAACAAATTCATCTTTCTAAACTGTTACTTATGTCTTCTACAAGGGTTAAGAAAATGATGACAATGAGGAGGATGAGATATTAAGCAAATTCATCATGAACTATTTTGGATGACTTCCTAAGATCCAGGGCAGATAATGTTTTTTGCACAGCTAGTTTCATCACATGTGCTTATTTTTAATTGTGTTTTAAACATTTTATTAACATGTATTTGTTGCACAGGGTTTCATTGTAACATTTGCACATATGTTTACAATGAAACTTGGTTAGATTCACTCTTCCATCATTCTCTCTCATACACTTATAATATTTACAAGAGGTTTCACTGTTCTATTTTCATACAAATATACAAAATTCATTGATCATTTTCACCCACTTTTAACTTCTTTCACCCTCTCCCTCCCCTTCATATCCACTCCCAAATGATCCTCTTATACAGACATGTCCTTCATTTTAAGTGTATATTGATTATTCAAAGTGATTTTGCAGTGGTACTTCATTTGTGAATATATTTTACTTTAATTAGAGTAACACCCTTTATTACTATCCCTTACCATTTCCCCACTCTTTATTATTCAACAAATTTCATTGCATTTTAAGCCTTCCTTCACAGATTCCATTCATGCTATTAAAAGTGATCATTGTATTTTTATATTATACAAAATAAAAGAGAAAAACATGCAACCCACATTACATTATTAGGTAAAGAGTTAAGTCATGTTGATATTGGGCTCTCTTATTTCAGAGATAGGGAATCATACCAGGAAATCCTAGTAGGCTGTCTGCTTGACAACCCAAACAACCATCCCTCTCCATGCCACTCAAGGACTATCCTCTTCTTTTGGAGGTTTCTGGTAGATCACACTATAGATGAGTACATGGCATCAGTTGCATTGATTACAGGAAGCATATCCATAGGCCAGGCAAAGGTCACAGAAAGAGAAAGAACATAAAAATTAAGCACAGATACCTCTCTTGCCAGTAATACAGAATATTCTTGTACATTTACACATCCTTCTGTAAGTTTTTATTAACCTACACATATCCAAAGAAGAAAACTAGATAAGCTCTTGATTATATTTCTAAACTGGACAGAGATTGAAAATAGACCTGAGATGTAGCTATGGTTAAGACCTCTGGACCTGTGCTTTAAACTCTCACAGTTTTGGACAAAATAAGAAAGCTTTATGTAGCAGATGCAGAGTCTGGCAATTTAATATTGAATTTTGTCAGATCTACTTAATATATCTGTGATGTGGTGTGAGTTGTTACTATCTGACCATTGCAATTTAAATTAACTTCTACCAAAGACAACTTTACTAGACAAAGATTAAAGATGTAATGGGTGCTCCCTATGGGAATAAAGATGACGGACTACAAAGCTAATGAAATGTGCTATTTAGATAGTATTATTGATAATTACAATGTTAATAGTAATATACTTCAAGTAAAATACATTCTGTGACCCAAAGTTACCATTTTCCTATTTCCGTAAAAGAAAATTTCATTTTTTTCTTATTTAGTGTATGCTGTTTACTTGGAGAGAAATAACAAAGTAACTTTCATCTCTGATTCCCCAGACAAGATCTTATCTGACACACTGATGCAGCAACAATAAGAAAATCATGTTAAATTATTCAATATATCCTTCCTTGTGTCATGAATGTTGGCCAAATCAGTGTGGTTTCACATACTTGATGCTTTCTTGTCTATATTTTCATTCATTTCAGGGGTGTCCAACTAAAGTACAGACAAGATAATACAGCCATTGTGTGTGCTTATATGTTGGACACTTGTGACTTGCAATTAATTTAATCACATATTCATGAATCTTATTATTCCTAAACATAGTGCAGATTTGCATGGGTGAAACAAAGTTGTTGGCACAAACTTAACAAAGCACATAAAACCTATGACTTGAGCTAAGACACGTTTTAGATATTCACACTATCTTATTGGAGTCTATTAACTGTACTTAGTAAGGGGTTTCATTATGACATTTCCATGTATACATAAGATGTACTTTGATCATATTCAAGCTTCCATTTCCTCTTTTTATTCTCCTCTACTAATTCTTTTTTCCTTTACTTTCAAACTTTTTAGCAGTCCAATCTCTATTTTCATGACCTTGTTTGTTTTTTCCAAACCAACAAATGGAAGAAAATATACAATATTTGTCATTGTGCGACTGGCTTCTTTTATTTAACATGATGACCTTCCAGTTCCATGCATTTCCAGAAAAAGGTCACAATTTCATTGTTCCTGAAAGCTGATGAAGACTCCACTGTGTTATGTACACCATATTTTCTTCATTTATTTGTCAACTGGTGGGCATTTAGGATGATTCCATATTTCAGTTCCCTGAATGCTGCTGGGATAAACATGGATGTGCAGTTATTTCTGCTGTAAGCTGACTGGTTCATTCAGGAATAAACACAGAAGTGCTGTGTCTGAATCATAAGGGAGTTCTATGTTTAAATTTAAGGAATCTGCATTCTGATCTCCATAGTGACTAGACTATCTCCACTAGCAAGAAATAAGAGTTCCTCTCTCTACACATCCTTACCAGCATTTATTGATATTTATATTCTCGATGGGTTTTTCTAATGCAGTTTTTATTCAGTACTGTGGTTTGATCTCAGGGCCTCATGCTTGGCAAGCACTATACCATGAGACACATCAAAATTTTTTTTGTTCTAATTTTGCTTTCATTTATATTTCAGATACATTTTCATACTTTTTCTTGATCTGACTTCAGACTTGAAACCTCTACCTCTCCATTGATAGCAGCAGGGACCACAGGGTGCACTGCCACATGTATTCCTCATTATAGTTTTGATTTGTTTCTCTGCATTTAAGGACATTGAGTATTTATTGGCTATTTGTTCTTCTTCATCTGAAAAGTGTTTGTTAGTTCACTTGTCCATTTATCTAGATTATTTGCTATTTTTAGTATTTATTTAAGTTGTTTATATATTCTACACATTAACCTTCCATAAAGATCAATATCTCAGAAATATTTTTCCCAATCTGTAAGCAATCTCTTCACTCTATTGATTGTTTCTTTTGCTATACAGAAACTCCAATTTATCAATTTTTGCTCTTATTTCCTGAGAAGTTTGGCATATAACCAAAATGTCCTTTTCTATACTCATCCCTTGAAGTGTTTCCCCATATTTCTTCAAAGATTTTCATGTTTTAGGTTTTACATAAATGTGTTAAATCCATTTTGAATCTATTTTATTATATTTATTTAATAATATATTATTATGTATTTATTATAATAATATAATATATTATTAATTACATATTAATTATATGTAATTATATATTAATATATTATTATATTTATCAGACTATTGCAGATTACAGTAAATGTTGACAACTGTATTCATAAACAAAATCACTGTTTCCACAACTAAGAAATTCTTTAAGACAATAACTACCAATATTTATAAAGTTCTAGACTTCTCCTGGGCACTACAGGAGAGTAGTAGGTAGGTGTAATTTTCCCTATTTCCACAAAGTAGTATGAGCATAGAGAGGAGAGATGTACATTTATTCTGAATTTTGTAGCAGGGAGTGACAAAGGACAGCCAGGGAGAATTTATGACAACCACATATGTGCACTGTGCTCTCCAGTACAAGATGAAATTTATTTGTTTATTGTTGTAAAGGTATTATTGTTGGACATAATAATGTCCAATAATTTATAATATGGCATATTATAAAGACATATCTCAAGAATATGAGGAGGTCGGGGTTAATGATTGACTTTTGTATGGGAATCAAATGTAGGTGATTAATATAACATTATGTGTTGGAAAATAGAGTTTTATTTGACATTGATATGTTATATAGAAAATATCACTTGTGTGACATGAAAAAAGGCATGTTATTGAGAAAATTTTCATAATAAACTTGTAAGCTAAATACTTGTTCCTCTCTCGGTAATGATGTGAATAAAAGAATTTTAAGTGGATGGATGTACCTCACAGAGAGGTATAAAACCTCTTGCTAATGTAAGCTAGTATATTTCAGGGTAATACATATTATGATATGTAGTACTTAGATGATCTTTTAGGACTTTTAGGGTAAGTTCTTAAGAAATTCTACATGGATATGCAAATCCATAGTCATGTGCATATTGTCAGGAAAACATAGTCATCAAATATCTGACAATTGCTACCTTTGGGGGATGTAAATGCACGAGATGAAATTATAGTGAGATATCAGTAACTTGAATTTCATGGATAATTCGAGATCATTTCTAAATTTCATAAGCATTTATTAATTGTACAAGGAAGTTTCTGTATGCTATTGCTATAAAGAATATAATGGACTGTGACTGAAATCAAACCTCTATGACAATTATATTCTACTTTTAAAATCTTCATTAAATATTATGAAACATATCAACATTTACCTGATAATATTGTTGTTCAGTTTTATTGACAATAATAACTTGTAATTATAATGCACTATGATTCAATGGCAGGATACATTCTAAGGCAGTTGTCCTCAATCCAGGTTTATTAAATGCCATCATAAATTTTGATTTTTTAAATTTTTTATTAGCATATTTTAGTTGTAAGGGGGGTCATTGTGATATTTAAATTTGTGCTTACAATATATCTTAATTAGATTCACCTCCTCCATCTTTCTCCTTTGTCTCCTTTCCCACTCTTCTTAGAACTCTTTTTTTGTACATAAATGCCCTGCACCCTCCCTCTGGTACTGACACTCAGACTGGAAATGTTTAATTTCCTGTCCTTCATTGCAAAAATATTTTGCTAATGTATGAAAATTATACAAAGGGGTGTTCATTTCAACTTTTCCATATATACATATTTTGTATCCTGAATTATTTATATCCTCCCTTATTCTCCCACTTACCCATTCCCCTTCTTAAAGAGGTAATTTCAGTAGGTTTCAATGTTCCATGTTTATATATCTTTAGAAAATTCATCAACCATATTCACCCTCATTTACTCTCTCTTTTATCCTCCCCTCGCATTAGTGTCCTCCCCTTGGTCCTGTGTTACCAACAAGAAATTGAACACATGTGTTCTGTTTCCCAAATATGTTAACATTTACAAAGATGGTTATATTCATGAATGAATAAGAATATTCATGAATGAGATTGACAAATGCAAATTAAGCAATTTAATAGTATTTTGACTAAAGTATTGTTATAATCCTTTAGTTAATTGTCATCCCATTTCCCAAATTCCTCTTTAGTCAGTTAATTGTCATCCCATTTCCCAAATGAGGAATTTGTCAATGTTTATTTACAATATGTTCTATGATTCAAATTTTATCTCATTTAAATTACATTGACACCCTAATTATAACCCAATTTGCATTCACATAGCTGAAGCAAGGAACTGTAGTTCATATGTTGGAATCACTTATGTAAAAATCTCTTAGTTACACATAAAGTGGTTGATAATAAAACCTGAGATCACGGCCTTCTTTGTTTCTAAAATTTTCAACTAGAAACGAATGGGCTTATAATAACAAAAAAACACTGAAGCACTGTCAATAGTTCACTTTAGAGTATTGTAAAAAATGAGATAAAAAGAGTTGTTTTCTCCATCAAAGACTTTTATGGGATTGGTAAAATTCTATAAAATTTAAATGTTTGTTTTCATTTCAATATTTTAAAATCATTGACAGGTGTAGTGTCCACTAATTCCACCATTCTGATCTGATATCGGTGATGTTCTCTTAACTGAACCATAATTCTCAGAATTGTAGTTTATCAAAACCAAGCATTGTAATAGTATGTTGAATGAGGTTTTGTTTTTTTTTATTTCCTTGTTCAAATGTTTTTGGCACTACTGGGATTTGAACTTAGGGCATCATGCTTTCAAGGGAGGCACTCTACCACTTAAGCCAGTCTTCCAGTCCTTTTTTATAGTTGATTTTTAATATAGAATCTTGTGAACTATTTGCCTGGGTTGGCCTTTGAACTGGTACCATCCTGATCTCTGCCTACAAATGAGCTATGATGACAGGTGTGAGCCACTGGCAGCAGGCTACTGAATAAGTTTTCAAATATAAATAATATTTCCCTGTATAGCTAATTACTTGAAGGAGGAAATCAATAATCTCAGGAATGATGACAAATAATTGAAATCTGGAATAGGAAATGGATTCCAATTATGAACTGTAGCACTTAGTTTAGTCTTAGATTATATAGTTCTGGATCTTATTATACTCAAAATACTTTGTGATTCAGAGGAATTTGCAGCATTGTCTCTGCTTGCTTCATGATTTTCTTAGGTTTAATTTTTATTATTAATAGAAGGATATTTCTTATCCTAATTTCTCCCAACAGCAAGCTGTTTAACTGTAAACATGGACTTGTTATCTATAATATTTTTGGTTTTATAATATTGTTTAGTGATGAGTCTTTGAGTAAGTGTGTATAGAATGAGACAAATCAATGATGAAAAGAATTTATCAAGATTGTGTCTCTCTAATTTGAAACATTGGTGAAGGTGCATGGAACACCACTTGTGAAATGGGAATTCATTATGTATGAAGACAGCCACAATTGTGGACCTGTAGCCCAAATTTCTGTGCCAGAAAGATCCCTGTATACCAGGAGATTGAGATGAGCCTGGGAAAAGCAGTGATACAGAGGACTGTGTCCCTGGTTATATGTTTCCATTTCACCACTTGCTTCTATATTTCACAGGTGTCCTACACAATTAGGAGAAGAAAACCAAAGTGTTTCATGGGACATTTCATGGGACTCTTAGATGATCCAGAACTGCAGTCTGTCCTGTTTGGACTGCTCCTGTCCATGTATCTGATCACAGTGCTTGGGAACCTTCTCATCATACTGGCTGTCAGCTCTGACTCCCATCTCTACACCCCAATGTACTTCTTCCTCTCCAATCTGTCATTGGCTGATATCGGTTCAATCTCTACCACTATCCCCAAGATGATTGTGGATATTCTAACTCAGAGCAGAGTCATCTCCTATGTGGGCTGCCTGACCCAGATGTCTTTTTTTCTGATTTTTACATGTATGGATGATATGCTTCTGACAGTGATGGCCTATGAAAGATATATGGCCATCTGTCACCCCCTTCATTACTCAGTCATTATGAACCCTCGCCTTTGTGTCTTCTTAGCTTTGGCATCATTTTCAGTCAGTATTTTGGAAGCCCTGATGCACAATTTGGTTGCAATACAAATTACCAAATTTAAAGATGTGGAAATTTCTAATTTCTTCTGTGACCCTTCTCATTTAATTAGTCTTTCTTGTTCAAACACCTTTTCCAATAACATATTCATGTATTTTATAGGCATAATATATGGTTTACTACCACTCTCAGGAATCCTTTTCTAATATTACAAAATTATTTCTTCCATTGTGAGGATCCCATCATCAGGTGGGAAGTATAAAGCCTTCTCCACCTGTGGGTCTCACCTGTCAGTTGTTGGCCTGTTTTATGGCACTTGCCTTGGAGTTTATGTTGGTTCATTTGTATCACATTCTCACAAAAACAGCTCAGTGGCCTCAGTGATGTTTACAGTGGTTAATCCTATGTTGAACCCTTTCATCTACACTCTGAGGAAAAGGGACATTAAAACTGCCATTCGTCAGTTCCGCAGCAGAGTAACCTGATATCAGCCTTTGTGGTGTCCATTTGGCAAATAATTTGGGAAATTTACTAAAATTAATTAAAATATACACATGTAGTGCTTGCTTTTTTGTTCACACTATATTTGTATTGTTAATGTTTTATTTTTCTCAATGTTTCTTAGAATAATGATTCCCAACATTTTAAGGGGACATAAATGAGACAAAATTTTCTGTCTGGAGATTGGACTTGTTTGCACAAGTGAAGTTTATGACTGAATGTGTTGAGCCTCAAGTGTGAATACTTGTCAAACAATTATTGTGGGACTGCCACTTAAGTGATATGCAAAAGATAGCATAATTTTTAGAAGGATAGTTTTAATAATAAATTAACAAATTTAATCATGTCTCTCTCAGGTAATGCTGTATAACTGTAAAAGAATTTGAAGTAAATGTATAGAATGTGCTGAAAAACTCAAAACCACTTGTGAATACAAAATAGTGTATTTCAGGGTAATATATTTTCTACTTACAGGAACTTAGGTACTCTTTATGTAAATTCATAAGAAAACTGTTCATAGACACATAACCCAATACTTACATGAAAATATTGACAGGAAATTCACTTACTAAACTTCTAACCACAATCAGAAATAAGCAGTAGAATCAAATAATGCTGATATACACAAAAGTTAAGTTCCTAAATGCCCTAAATAATTCATTGGTAGTATTTTTCAACTGTGGTACAATAATTTCACTCACAGATTTCAGATGAAACTTTTTATGCTTGAAGCTATGGTATTTATAGATTGTAAATATCCACCTATGAATTTTAAAAGATAGTGTAATATATATTTCTTTCAAAAAGCAGAGAATGGTAATCAATTGTCCTGCCCAGATTGTTTATATCATTTGTATAGTTTTCACTTTTGCATTTTGGCCCTTATTACACAGTAGCATTTCAAAGAAAATGAACTGAAATTGCTCTCTGGTAGCTCAAGTAAGAGTGCTGAAGTCCGTATGTCAAGAAGTTTTGCTAAGAAAATTATTTAAGTAAGCATGAGAAGGTTACCTTCCAAACCAGAGCTGTGAGGCTTTCTCTGGAGCACAAATCTTCATCAGCAAAGCAACAGAGTTTATGACCACAAACTATAAAGCATTAAGCCTCATGCCAGAGGCTCACGTCTGTAATCCTAACTACTCAGGAGGCAGAGGTCAGGAGGGTCACAGTTTCAAGCCAGCCGGGCAAATAGTTTGTGAAACCCTATATCAAAAAAACCCACCACAAAAAAATGGCTGGTGAGTGGCTTCAGGTGTAGGCCATTAGTTCAAGCCCCAGTACTACAGAAAATAAAGCATTAACACCCAGGGCGCTATAAGTATCATGCTAACCATTGAAACCACCTAGAGAATTTTTCAACTGATAGAAATAAACCTGTACTAAATAACAAATTTCAAAGGAATTTCTTAACATTCCATTATGTTTCATCATTGGCAGTATTAGTGTACACTCATGACACATTTGTTGCTAATGATAGTTTAAGATTATGTGGATAGTTTGAAGTTCACCTAAGCCAAAGCTAGAGTCATTATTTGAATGAGTACTTATATCCACCAAGAAGGAAAATCAGAAAACCAGAAAATGATGGAAACATCCTGGGTTGCTGCAAGCAACAAGGTTTTCTGATTAATAAATTTCAGTTTTAATTTAGGGTTCCAAGAACTGACTTCCAGCTGCTACAGATTATTACGAATATTTTTAAAATCAAGGAGATTTGTACCATTGTTATAAAGGGAGGAATATTTGACTGTTTCTTAATTTGATTTCAGAAAATTATTTTGATTAAAGAGGGAAAGTTATTTATTCTACTCTCATTTTTCAAAGAATACAATGTGTTGTACAGTGACCAGGGGTGAGTAATCTCTAATGTTCTCAGTCTTCTAACACTGAGTGCCTCCATAGAGTCCCTCGAAATTTGTGTTTTGGGAAATCAATAACACAGAAATTAACAAAGCAAGATTTCTAAGAAGACTGATTGGATAACAACTGTGAAATATTGCTACAGGTTTGTGGGTTTGAAGTATGAATGCTTCATTGTGAACATGTGAATTTAACACACACATATATATCTATATCTCTGTCTCCATAAGCAAAAATCAAAAAGTATCAAAGTAACATAGAAATGTATAATCTAACAATCATGAAATTACTTCTAGGCTTCTCAAATGTTCCAGAACTGTAGCACAATCTTGTTTGTCTATTTCTGTCCATTCCTGGTCACAGTGCTAAGGAACTTGCTCATCTTGGTAATCATCAGATGTGACTCTCACCTCCACTCTTCTTACTCTCCATCCTGTCATTGGGTGATACCAGTTTAATGTTTAACATAGTCACAAAGATGACTTTGCATATCCAAACTCACAGAATAGTCATCTCCTATGTCAGCTGCCTAGTGAATTCTACTATTTTCTTTTTTTGAAGTATGTGTGGTATGCTTCTGACTCCATCAGGCTATGCTTTGCCAAGGTCATCTGTCATCTGCTGCGTGTCGGTAGTTATTGTTCACAGTGGCCTCTATGGCTCTGCATTTTGAGGACTTTTGAGACCATTGGACTCCTAGCTTCACAATTCATTTATTTTATAATTTACCAACTTAAAAGAGGTAGAAATTGGTAAGTTTTATTATGACTCTTCTCAGGTCATTAATCTTTTGTTTTGACATTTTAATCAGTATCATAATTGAGTATTTTTATGACACAAGGTAAGGATTTCTTCCCTTTTTGGGTATCTGGTCTTCTTACTATATTTGTATTTCTCCATTCTCATAATTCCATCATAAGCTGTGAAAAAGTTGTATTCACCCCCTTCATCATTCAACTTGATATATGGTAAGAAATTATTTAAATGTCACAATGTGCCATCAGCACAATAATGAAAAGAGAAATAATACAATAAAGAGAATAAATATTTTTAAAAATAAAAAATAAACTGTCTTATATAAATGGTTCACCAATGAGTCTTACCTATAAGTTGTTCCATACTTTTTGAAACAAGCCAGGGAATGTGCCTTGATTTAGCTGTATCACATTCTTTCAGAAACAGTGAACTGGACTCCATCATGAAGATGACGATTATAGTTGTAGTCATAGCATGAACCCTTACAGGAGGCTACCTGTATGTCAGGCAATGAGCACTGTATTCTATGTAAGTTGCTTCATTTCTTGTATATCACCCTATTAAACACCTCCATTATTATTTTTTACAAATTTTTATAAGGATGTATTCATTATACAGGGGGGTTTCATAGTGACAATTCCAGTTAGACTTATACTGTACATTAATTCCATGGCCCCCATCATCTATTCTCCTCAACCCCCTCCCCTCCCACTTAAAGGATTTGAAAGAGGTTTCTTAGTCCTGTATCATATAGATATATGAAGTCCATCAACCATATATCTTCACCTTAGTCTCCTTCATTCACCCTTCCCCCTCCCAATACAACCTCCCCACTGTACTTATTTTATAGTCTTGTTTTTCATTATTAATATTTAACTTGATATTCAAAGGGCTTTCTCACTGTATGCCCGCTGTGGGTATACTTTACTTTGGTCTGTTCAGATCCTTCCATTACTCTCTTACCCCTTTACCTCCCATGCCCTATTTTTCAACAGCTTTCAATACACATCTTTATATCCTCTACCTTCACATTATGTTTTGCAATATCACTGATGCTCTCTCATTCTCTTTTCCTTTCGCTCTTTCCTTGAGTTTCATAAAGTAGTTCTGGTATTGCAGTCATGTTCTATATCTGAGTTTTTATATGGTTATTCCTGTTTTTGTGTATATGTTTATCTTTTGTATCTATTTTCCACATATGAGATAAAATGTGTGGCTTTTCTGTTTCTGAGCCTGGCTTATTTCACTTAACATGATGTCCTCCAGTTGCATCCATTTACCTTCAAACCACATGCCAATATTCCTTTTGGCTGAGTAATAGTCCACTGTGTATATGTACTACATTTCTTGATCCATTTATCTGCTGTAGGGCACCCGGGTTGTTTTAAAAGCTTGGCTATTGTGAGTAGTGCTGCAATGAACATTGACGTACATGTGTCACTACTGTTTCCTGTCTTACATTTCTTTGGTGAGATTCCCAGTATCAGAATCACTGGATCATAAGTCAGTTTTATCTCTAGTTTTTGAGAAATCTCCATACTGTTTTCCAGAGTGGCTGTACTAATTTGCATTATCACCAGCAGTGTATAAGTGTTCCTGTTTCACCAGATCCTCACCAGTATCTGTTGTTGTTATTTCCCTTATTTGTGGCCATTCTAGTGGGGATAAAATGTCACTTAAGTGTTGTTTTGGTTTGCAATTATTTAATAAGAAAGGAAGTTGAACACTTTTTCATGTACTTACTGGCCATTTGTACCTCTTTCTTTTGAGAATTCCCTATTTAATTCATGTGCCCATGTCTTCATTGGGGTGTTGATTCTTTTGGGGGCTGAGTTTTTTTGAGTCCCCTCTAGATCCTAGATATTAGTCCTTATCAGATAAGTAGCTGGCAAACTTTTTCTCCCATTCTGTGGGCTGCCCCTTGAGTCTGGTGACTGCTACTTTTGCTGTGCAGAAGCTATTTAGTTTGATGTAGTCCCATTTGTTCATTATTTTTCTTAGATGCTGAGACTTTTGTGTTCTATTTGGGAAGTTGTTCCCTATACCTATCTGTTCCAGTGTATTTCCCTCTGCTCCCTGGAGTTGTTTCAAAGTTGCAAGCTTTATATTAAGGTCTTTGGTCCACTTTGAGTTGATTTTGGCACAGGGTGACAGACAGGTATCTAGTTTCAATCTTCTACATATTGTTATCCAGTTTTCCCAGCATTATTTGTTAAATAGGATTTCTTTTCTTCTCATTGTGTTTTGGGCTCCTTTTTTAAAGATCATTTCACCTTAGATGTGTGGGTTTGTATCTGGGTCTTCTATTCTAAGAAATTGGTCTTCCTCTCTGTTTTTGTGCCAACAAAATGCTGTTTTATTGTTATGGCTCTGTAGTATAGTTCGAAGTCAGGTATTGTGATTCCTGCAACATTGGGCATTTTGTTCAGAATTGCTTTGGCCTTTTGAGGTCTTTTGTGTCTCCATGTGTATTTCAAGATTGATTTTTCTATTTCTGTGCGTAATGTCACTGGAATTTGATAGGAATTGCGTTGAACATGTATATTGCTTTAGATAGTATGGCCATTTTCACAATGTTGATTCTACCAATCCACGAGTGTGGAAGGTCTTTACATCTTCTGATGTCTTCTTAAATTTCTTTCCTCAGCAGTTTATAGTTTTCATTAAAAATATCTTTAGTTTCTTTTGTTAAGTTTATCCCAAGGTAGTTTATTGTTTTAGAGGCTATTTTAAACAGGATTATTTCCCTGATTTCTTTTTCAGTCTGTTCTTTTTTGGTATATAGCAAGAATACTGATAACTGTATATTAATTTTTAACCTAGATACTTTGCCAGAAGAGTTTTTGATTTCTAAGGGATTTTTTGGTATAGTTTTAGGGTTTTTTAGGTTCAGGATCATGTCATCTGTAGGGATAATTTGACTTCTTTCCCTATTTGAACCCCTTTTATTTCTTGCTCTGGTCTTATTGCTTTGACTAGAATTCCAAAAGTACATGATTAGGGTGTAGAAAGCGGATATCTCTGTCTCACTACTAACTTTAATGGGAAAGGTTTCAGCTGGTTTTCCATTTAGTATGATGTTGCTGTAGGTTTGTTTTATATAGACTTTATTATAATGAGTAACATTCCTTCTGTAAGGGTGTTGACATTTTCAATGACTTTTTCTGCATCTATTGAGAGGATCATGTGGTTTTGTCATTGGTTCTGTTTATATACTGTATTACATTTATTGATTTATATGTGTTGAACTATTCACGCATTCCTGAATAAACCAGCCTGGTCGTGGTGTATGACCTTTTGCATATATTGTTGAATTCTGCTCACCAGTGTATTGTTGAAAATCTTTGCTTGTATATTCGTTTAAGATATTGGTCTATAATTCTCTTTTTTGGTTGCATCTTTATTAGGTTTTAGAGTGAGTGTAATGCTGGCTTCATAGAATGAGGTTGGTAGTGTTCCTTCCCTTTCTATTTCCTAGACAAGTTTTATGAGTATTGGTGTTAGTTCTTCTTTCACGGTTTGGTAAAATTTGAACACGAATCCATAGGATCTTTGGCTCCATTTTGGAAGCAGCCTTATTATTACTTTAATATCATTGCTTCTAAAAGTTTTAGATGTTTAATATCTTCTTGGGTCAATTTTGGTGGTTATATGCAACTAGGATTTTATCCATTTCATCCACATTTTCCAGTTTATTGAATATAACTTTTCAAAATGTTCTCTATTGATTCTCTGAATTCTGTTAGTATTTGTAGTTATGTCCCATTTTCCATCTTAGATTTTTTTAAAATTTTGGTCTTTTACCTCCTCCATTTTGTAGTGTTGGCTAAGGATTTGTCCACATTTTTAATCTTTTAAAGAAACTACTTTTTGTTTCATTGATTCTTTGTTCAGTTTTTTTGGTCTCAATCTCAATGATTTTGGCCCTGATCTTTATTATTTCTCTTCACCTGTTGATTTGGGGTTTGGCTTGTTCTTGTTTTTCTAGGAGATTAAAGTGCATGATTAGGTTGTTTATTTGAGAGGTCTCCATTTTTTAAATGAATGCATTTATAGCTATGTTTCCAGACGTTTTTATTCTCCTGTTGTTTAAATTTTTTCTGTTCCTTGTTGATTGGTCTGCTTGGTAAAAATGGTTTATGCTTTCTTGCATATTCAGTCTCAGTTCACTTCCTTCTTCTGTGTGTAAAATACCTTTAAGAATTTTCTGCAGTGCTGAATTGGAGGTCACGATTTCCTTAAGTTTTACCTTCTTGTGGAAGGTTTTCATTTCTCCTTCACTTAGGAATGATAGTTTTGCTGTATGGACTAGTCTAGCTTAACAGTTGCTTTAATTTAGGGCAGAAATTATGTCTTTACATGACCTTCTTGAGTAGAGTTTGAGTTTAGATATGTGCTGTTATTTTAATGAGTTTGTCTTTATGTGTGACTTGTTTTTAATCTTTTACAGCTTTTAGAGTTCTTTCTTTGATCTGTCTCCTGAGTGTTTTGATTATGATGTGTTTGAGGGGGGTGTTCCTTCTTTTATCCTTATGATTTGATGCTTTGTAATCTTTCTGCTCCTGGAGGACTCTCTCTTTCTTGAGGTTAGGGAAGTTATTAGCTATTATTTTATTCAATAGGTTATCATTTTCTTTAGTTTGTATTTCCTCCCCTTCTTCTACAACCACAATTCATAGGTTTGATCTTTTCATGGTTTCCAAGATATCTTTTTTGTTCCATTCATATTTTCTTACTTTTCTTATCTTTTACTGTTTGGTCTAATTCCCCTACTTTGTCTACTGCTCCTGATACTCTATTTTCAACTTCCTCCACATTGGTCACCAAGCATTTGATTGATATTTTTACTTAGAACCTTGAGTTGTTTATTTCAGATTGTTTATTTTTTAGGGTTCGCACATCTTTATTGATTTCCTCTTTCATATACTGCATAGTCTTCTTAATTTCATTCATCTGATTGTTTGTATTCTCTTTGAAGAATATTCAAAGAGAATATTCTTTGAAGAATATTCTCATTTCATTGCTTATCTGCTTCCTCTTTGAGATCAGATACTAACTTTTGTGTATCTTCTTTGAGCTAGTTAATCATTTGTTACTATTTTTTGAATTCAGTATTTGATATCTCTTCCTCTACACAGATGTTCAGACCCCTAGTGGTGGAATTGATTTTTGAGGGAGAGCAGTTGTCTTATTGTTTCATTCTGCATTGAGATTTACCCATCTGCAGTGGTTTCTCATTAGGAGTTTTAATCCTTTGTTCCCAAGTGTTTGGCATTTTCAGCCTTTCTCCTGGAGTTCCAGCAGAGATTGATATGATGGAAACATTACTCCTTGCAGTGTTCTTGTTGTTTTGCAGATTACTACTTTCCTTTCTCAGTGAGGGTGCTGGCATTTTTGCTCTTTGATAGGTTGTGTGGATTCTTCTGTGGTCACAGTGGGAAGCATAGGTCCTCCATGCACTGTGGGAGGCAGGCCTCCCAGCACCCACAGAATGGCAAAATACTGCACAGTGGAGGACTTGGCATTCCAGGTCTTTGACAGCAGAGATAGGACTCTCCTGCAGGCAGGCACTGTGGGAAGTGTTGGGCCTGTGTGCACCTTGGGAGGCACACCTCTTGCGACCTGCAGAGTGGCTGATTACAACTCAGTGAAGAATCTGGGATTCCAGCTATTAAGCAGGGATGATGGGACTTCCTACAGGCATGCACGATGGGAAGTCCTGGGCCTCTGTGCACCTGGAAGAGCAGGCCATCTGGTGCCCCTCACAAAGAAACAGGTTACAGTTCTCTGAGTGAGGAATCTGGCATTTTTTACTGTTACAGGGGAGAGGAGGCTCTGCTACTTTTAAGGACAGTGGGGAGTGCTTGGCCTCTGTGGACTGTGGGAGGCAGCCCTCCCAGCACACAAAGAGAAGCAAAATACTGCTCCATGGAGAAGTTTGATTTCCAGTGCTTGGATAGGTGAGACAGGTCTCTCCTGTAGGCAGGTGTGGTGGGAAGTGCTGGGCCTCTATGCACTTTGTGGAAACAGGTCTCTTGGTGTCTTCCACAGACTAAGAAGTTGCTTTCCAACTCTGTCTGGGAACTATGTCATTATCACTCTATAATAGTGAGCAGAGACTCTCCCATGGTCAGGCACATTGGTGAGCACTGGGCCTCTGTGCACTGTAGGTTGCAGGCCTCCTGGTACCTACAGAGTAGCAGATTGCTGGTCTGTGAAGAAGCTGGGATTCCAGCTCTTAGGGGAGATGGAACTCTCCTGCAGGCAAGTGTGGTGAGAATTGTTGAGCTTCAGTGTACTTTGGGAAAGTAGGCCTCCTGGTGCTACCTACCAAGTAGCAGGTTACTGCTTTACCTCTCTCAGTATGGAATCTGGCATTCCTACTCTTTGATGAGAGAGAGTGTGGGCTCTCCTTCTGTTGGGCACAGTGTGGAGTGCTGGGCCTCTTTGCACTGTGGGAGTTAGGCCTCCTGGAGCCCACAGTGTAGTGGAATACCACTCAGTGGAGGAGCTGGAATTCCACCTCTTAGAGAGTGGAAATGGAACTCTCTGGCATGCAGGCACAATGAGAAGTGCTGGGCCTCTTTGCACTTTGGGGAAGCAGACCTCTTAATGCCAACCACAGAGTATTAGGTTACAGCTTTCCTCCCCTGAGTGGGGAATCTGGCATTCTCATGGCTTTATGGCAGTGGGGAGTCTCTACCATGGTTGTGCATAGTGTGGAATGCTGGGATTTTATGTGCCATAGGAAGCAGGTCTCCTGGAACCTACAGAGTTGCAGATTACCACTCAGTGGAAGAGCTGGGTTCCTGCTCTTTGACAGGGCAGCAGGGGCTCTACTGCAGGAGGGTGTTGTAGGGAGCACTGGGCCTTCATGCTCTGTAGTGAGGGAAGCCTCTCTGCACCCACAGAGTAGCAAAGTGTGGAACCTTAGGTTCACTTGCCCATGTGGTGGCATGCAACTGGCACTGTGTAGTAAGTTGAGGATGCCCAGGGGACAGCAAAGCTGGCAGGCTTGAACCTTCTGGAACCCACTGGGCATCAAAGGCCCTGAGGTCTATTTGTGCTGGGGTGTGGGCTTCCAGGAGCCACAGAAGCTGCTGCAGGCATGGGAAAATGTCTCTTGTCAGTGGAAGTTCTGTTTCCAGGTGTGGGCTTCCAGTAGCACAGTAGAGTAGTGCTACAGCCATGAGAGAATAAAGCCAATGACTTAGGTGTTCTGACACCTGTGTAGCAATGGGAGCCCTGAGACCTACTTGTACACTAGTGCAGGTGTCCTGGGTGTATTAGGGTGTGGGATATTGAGTCATATAGTAGGGGGAAGCATGGAGCTCATAGTTCCTACATGTGCTGAAAAGCATGGCTTACCACAGAGCACAGAGGAGTGGAGCCATGTGGAAACAATGGCGGGGGAGGGAATCAGGATTGTTGACCTGAGTGTCATTCATCCCATTCTTCCCATGGTTAGTTGCTCCTTTATTTATAGACTCAGAGAGTTTTGCTTCTTGCTGGTTATGGGACATGGTGAGTATATTGTGGGGTCCCTCAGTCTTCCTTTTTCAGGGTAATAAATTGCTGCTGGGGTTTAGGGATGTCAACAATCTGCCATCTCAGAGAAATCACCCATTTTAAGGGAACTGAAAGAACACAATTCAACTAGTAATGCATTCTAGGTTTTGAACACAGTGGGTGAAGCCATGCCTGCACTGAGGTGGCTGATCATGGACACACAGCACCATTGAAAGAGAATCCTAGGAGATTGTCTCCTTAACAAACCCATCAGAACTATCAAGTTCATCACTCCAGGAAAAGATATCTTATTTACTGTGCTCTTCTTTTCATGTTTCCTGGTGGTCACAAGGCAGAGCAGTGGGTGACACCACTTCCAGAGGCTATAAGATGATAACTAGAGATCACAGGCAAACAGAAAGTGTAGAGAAATAATAATAATACAGCACAGATCCTTCTTCCCCCACTCCAGAATACCCTAGAAGCTGAGCACAGTTCCACCAGGTTTGTAATCAACCCACTCAATATCAAAAGGAGATGGAATGTCAGTGTTTGACTTCATGCCTATTCATGGAAGTGGAAAGAGTTTTAAAATGTATGACATGGACCTGTAGTTGAAACCATTGGATCTGGCCTTTAAAGGCTCTGGCAATTAATAAAATGTTTAATAAATTAGACCCATTCTATGACAATTTAATCTTTTAAATCTGTTTCACGTTTACCATTTCTCAGGCATAGGAACAAGCTATTAGTATATCTGAGCCTCAATTTTAACCTCTGCAGTGATTCTAGTTGAGGCAACAGCATTGAGTAAAGATTAAACAGGGAATGGTTTTCACTACAGGAAGAAACTATTCATTTATGAAATATATATTTTAATAGGCAAATAAAATTTAGATATAATTATGTTTATATATAAAAGGTTGGTCCTTTAACCATTCACGAAATTTTACTATGATCTGAAATAACTGAGTTGTTTTTCGATTTATGGATGACTCATTTTAGTTCAGTGAAATATATATATAATGGAGACTGTTATTTTTCATTTCCCAGACGTGTTCTTTGATTGACAGAAAGGAGGCACCAAAATATGTTAGTTATTAATTACACATTTCTTCATTCTACAAAATTGACTTAATCTGTTTTATTAACACACTTGGTTTTGTTGTGTGCACTTTGATTCATTTCAGGAATTTCCCATGTAAATAGAGATAAGATAAAACAGCATCTTCCTTGTATCCATAATGTCAGATGCAGCATTCAAAATTTTAAGTATCTTGGCCAAGATTATTGTGATTTAAAAAGAGAAAATTGTTGAATTGTGAGCAAAGGGAGGTGGAGAGATTTGCACTCATTCTGTATATAGGAGCATATCAGTGATAAGAGAATATCAATCAACAACCTGAGTCCCATTCCAGAGTCCTGGTTCTTTTTTTGGAGAAAAATGGAAATATTATTCAACATCCATTGCAAAATTTGTTCAAGAGGAGTTATGGAGAAAATATTGCTAGACAGCCTTCAGAAATATTTTATGGTATATGTCATGAAATATACTGTGAAGAGATAGTTATGTATTTTTGTAATTGGAATGTAAATGCATGTGAATAAGAGTATAAAATTGAAAATGCCTCCGATGCTGTAAATCAAACACTTATCCCCACTAACAAGTCATACTGATATTGTCACTTGTGCAATTTATGGAGGTAGGCATTAGAAATATGAAATGATATCAAATTAAATGATATCTCTCCTTTGAATTCCTTAACAGACACATACATACTTCTCAGAGAGACTTAAATTCATGTGAAGATATAAACTACTACATTTCAAGAACAATAGGCATTATATTATATTATACTTAAGTGAGCTTTATGTTATTTTATATATTTTAGCATAAATGGTTATGGATGTATAAATCAATACTGACACACAAAAATTTCCAGGAAAATAAACCCACCAAATTCATGATAAGATTTATCTTTGGGGTGCATGTGTGCATGAGAAGTATGGTTTAATTTACACAATGCTATTTGTTGTTGTTGTTTATGGTTCTTCTGCACCAGAAGATAAATTATAAAGATTTTGCAAAGTCTACAATTTTTTGCATACAAGTCAAAATACCTATTTCTTATAGTTCAGGAATATGCATAAAGCTCTCATATTGGAAAAAAACATTTTTGATACCCAAAAGAATGAAAGAATCAAACATCAAAGAAACTTCTAAATGGTTTAACAAATATCAACACATATGATAAAACTTTTAAATTTCAGTTTTTAAAATTAGCATATATTAATTATACAAATAAGAGGTCTCATATGACATTTCTATACATGCTCATAATATACATTGTTCATATTCTCACACTTTATTACTCTTACTTATCTTCCCTCTCTCTTCGCATTTCCTATTTCCCTTCCACAGTTCTGGTAGTCCCCTGTTACTATTATGCCTTTCTTTCCACCATCCCCAATTCCACATATGAGCAAAACATGTGATACGTCTATTTGTGGAGCTTGTTTATTTCATTTAATATGAAGACCTCTAGTTTCATCATTTTTCTTTCAAATTGCATAATTTCATTCCTCTTTGTGGATGGGTAAAACTCCATTGTTTATATGCACCACATTTTCTTTTTTCTTAAATTAAAAACGTCCTCTTTCTTTTCTGTCCTATAGAAACAGGTCATTAAGCATGGGCCACATGTAAAAGTTTGGAAGCTGTGTCCCACTTTCTTCAATGACAGGATCTATCTGAGTCATTTAATATTCTTTGTATAGAAGCTTCATGTCTTCTACCATTTTTTTAACTTAATCTTTTACTTATACTAGTACGAACCAATTTTATATACTACTTTATAGTTGTAGAGTTATTTATTTGTATATTTTTGCCTAACTTCATTTGTGTTGTTGAATTAATTTTCTTTCTTTTTGGAAATTAATTTTTTGTTAGCATAAATTAATCATACAAAGGGGTGTCTTGGAATATTTGTAACACACGTATATTGTACTTTAATAAAATTCACCCCACCTATACAATTCTTTTATTCATTCTTTCTTAACCACTCTTCATTCTTTGCCCCTTTTGAACAGTTTTTGAAGTGTTTAATTATGCTATTTTCATATATGTAATTATGCCTATAAATATATATATATAATTTTTATATGTAATTCTATAGTATTCACTCTAGGTCACCTTCTCCTTTCTCCTACCCTCTCATTGTTTTCTCTCATCAGTCCTGTTTTTATATTCATGACATTTGTTTAGTTCTAGATTCTTTATAGGAGTGAAAACATGAAATATTTGTGTTTCTGAGCTTGCCTTATCTTTTAACATCATGATCTCCAGTTTCATCCATTTTCCTGTAAACAACATAATTCATTTTTCTTTATGGCTGAATAATGTTCCATTGTCTATATGTGCCAAATTTTTTTTATCCACTCATCTCTTATTAGATAACTAGGCTGGTTCCACAGCTTGGCTATTGTGAATAGTTGTGTGATAAGCTTGGATATTCCCATATCTGAACAGTAAACTGAGTCTTATTCCTTGGACTATATATCCAAAAAAGATATGGCTGGATCATTTAGGAGTTTCTTTTAACTTTTTGAGGAAACTCCATATTGATTTTTACATCAGCTGGACTAATTTACATTCCCACAAGAAGTTGATAAAGAGTTTGCTTTTCTCCCACAACATTGCTGGTAGTTTTGGGGGGGGGGTGGGATTGGGATTTGACTCACCACTTCATACTTGCAAAGTAGGAACTTCTTAAGACACTCCTACAGCCCATTTTTCTCTAGTCATTTTAGAGATGGAGTTTCCTCAACTATTTGCCTGGGACTGTTCTCAAACTGTGATCCTTCCTAACCCTGCCTCCCAATCAGCTGTGATTACAGGTGTGAGCCACCTGCACCCAGTTCCATGACAGTATATTTTCAATAACTGAGGTACTTCCATACTGATTTCCACAGCAATAGATTAATTTACCGACAGCATATGCAAGGATTCCTTTTTGCTACATGCTCACCAGCATTCATTGTTTCTTGTTTTTTTCTCCTTTTATTGTTGTGTTTGGTGGGGTATATTTTGGAATTTAGGAAAGTTCTTACCATATATCAACCATAACCCCTCCACCATTTGTCTTTTGTGCAGGAAAATTTAATGATTTCAAATTACCAAAAATAAAATTTAGTAGGCACTCTTCAGCTCTCTATCAAACATTAGATCTGTTGGAGCTGTTATTATAGTTTAATAAAGTAGTGGATATTATTGACAGTAATAATAGCTAATATTAAAGGAGTGTTTTATAATGGCTAGGAAATATTCTGAGGCAGTGGTTTCTGAAATCTGGTGCAAAAACACCACAATAACCTTCACATGTGAATAATCTAATTTAATTGGTTGTTGTCTCAATCAAAGATACATGATTGTTTCAAATATCCACAGGTAATTTTATTAATAAGGGAGAGTTAGTACTAACAGTTATGCAATTTAAAATATTTTTGACCAAATTCACCCTCATCTATATATTTGCTTTTTAACCACCCTCTTTCCTCTCTCCTCATTTTAACAGTTTTTGTTGGGTTACATAGTGCTAATTTCATACATTATATTATGTTGTAAATATACATTGAATTCCATCTGTGCAATTAACTTATGCTAACAAAAATGTAACCATGAATCTACTATAATATTTCTATGGGTGACAGGTGTTTTATGATTCATCTTAAAAATCCTATTAACTTTATCCACACAAAAAGCATTTTTACCTTAAATAATGGTTTTCACTAATAGCTCTTTACTTTATGTTTTCATAAAAGAATAACTTGACTTTTCCAAGTCTTGATGCTGACAGTCCTTAAATTAAATTTTTTGTCAACTGAATTTCCCTTATCACCAACTAAATTTAAGATGGGAAAATGACTTGTTGATTAGAAAGGTAACCAGTCAGCAGGCAGCAGCATTAGACGATTTGGAATGCTACCCCATTTTAAGATTAAAATGGACCAAAATTGTTTATGAGGCAAATGAGGCAGGACAGATAGATGAAAAGACAGGGAAATTATATTTTGATCAATATTTAAAGAGAACAAAATCTGTCATTGGAACAAGGAGAGCTAGAGTAGCTGGCCCCCTGCAATATCCTTTCAAATGTTGTTACAAAAACTGGGAGACAAAGAGGAGCCATCTGCTTCTGGTTTCCTCTTTGAGATGCTAGAAAGCTGCAGGGATCCTTAAATGGGTGGAAAATAATCATGTCTAGCAAGAGGACATTTTAAAGCATCTTACTGCCTCTGATTTATGGTGTGATTTGGGAAGGTGACCCCTCCCTGTCAGCCTTCTCAGACACCCAAACTAATTATCTTTGACTCCGTGTGTTCCCCCAGCTATCCACTATAAAACTAAGAATTTTGGACCACCATTTTGAGTTTTTGCTCCCATTTTCTGTGTGGGAAATGTAAGGTACTGCTGAATAAAGACCATGCCACGTGTGGAAAAGAAAGGTTTATTGGGAACCAGAATGCAGGGCTGTCACTCTCAGGTTCAGAGTGAAGTGGCTTGGCTGAAATGCATAGTGGGCTTAATAGAAGGGGCCAAGCAATGGGGAAGGGAGAGAGTTTCTGGCCTCAAATTATCTATGATCACCAGATGGAACAGGTTAACATACCTGGCTAGTTGGGTAATTGGAAGTTCCTGAGTTGCTTTGCAAGCTGAGAAACAATCAGGCATGGAAACAAACAGGGGAGAAACAAGCTGTCATAAATCAGGGAGTCTGGTTTTGGTGCTAGCCTCAGGACCTTCTACCTGCCCCAAGAATACCAGGGACCTAACATTCCAGCCTTTCATTGGTATTATGGATGCTGATCCATCTAGCTGCTTCATGCTGACTGGGGGTGTCATTAAGGGGGAGTTTGGCTGGAATGGAAATTTATGAGGTCCCCAGGAGCAGAGGCTGATTTTTTTCCCCAGGCTTCATTTGCAGACAAGGCCAGTTATTGGGAGAAGGTTGTAGTAGCATCTGGTGGGAAGTCTGTCTGCTGAGTTCCCTGAATGATACTGGAGGCATCTAGGATTAAAGAGCATTTTCCTGGTTTAAGGGTTTGTATTTCCATAGCATTATTACATGGGCAGCTGTTTTTCTTTCCATAGTAGCCTCGATAATGGACCTAATAGATCATATAACCAAGGGAAAGATGCAGGGAAGTATTATGCATGCTTCCGGAATTAGGCCCACTGCCTCTACCAGTGTTTTAATTCACATATGGCAGAAAACCATCCTCCAAACAAGTTGTTAAGATTCCAGCTTTTCTTTGTTCATATATAGGGCTCCTAGATTTTCACCTTGTCTGAAGAGGAGCAAGAAGAAGGGTGGTCTGATGAATCCCAGCACACAAGACCCAAACCAGTTCTAGGCAATACTGTATTTACAGGGTTACAGGTGCCTTGACTGCAGTTAGGGGTAGTAGTGCCCTTTTGAAGGAGGGCTAAGTGTGTAGCCCCATGCCATGTGGCTCATGAAACACAACTCCAATAAGGGCAAAAATGATAATCCTCATTATCACATGGCCAAGAGTTGTCTCCCTGGTGCATATATTTTTCATTTGATGTATAGGTCTTTTCCCAACCCAGGCCCCCACAAGCCACAGCTTGTCCCTGCACATAGCTTGTTTATGGCTGCGTATGCATCAACCATTAATGACACTGGTTTTTCAGGATAGTAACAATACTTCCTGCCCATGCAATGTGCATGCATGGGCCACAGGAGGACAATTTCTGGGCTGTGAAGGGAAAGCAGATCTAGAGCCAGATGAGGACTAAGAACTTATCCAGGAGTGGAAGAGTGAGAGAGTTTGCAGGAGAGGCATAGACATGTGGGGCCCAGTGGTATGCAAGAATACTCATCCTTTGCTGTAGTGGAGGAGTCTGAAGTTGGTGGGCAACGTTTTATCCTTGAAATGTGCTGCCACTGGGGGGTCCTGTTGAACTTTGACAGCGGTGGGCATTGTGAGGATGACCACATGAGGACAGGTCCACTGAGGTACCAATGGAGAGGATCAAAGATCCTTGAGGAGAACCAGATCCCCTGGTTTAACAGAAATTGTTACAGGGCCCTCTGAGGGGTGAGGCAGGATCTGGTCTGCCAGCTGTCTGAGAAGTTCCCAGATGAGGTTAAGATAAGGTACATAGTCAGCCAGAGGAGCAGAGTCTGTTGAAGGCAAGTTTCCTAAAAGAAATGGGTGGCCATGCCACCCTGCAGATGAGGGGCTCTGTGGCTTTGCACTGAAGTAAGTCATATTGAGGAAGTGTGGCCTCTGGGTACTGCCAATCTAATAAGTCTCTGGTTAGGGCCTGTCCACAAAGATGAGGGCTGTTTTTTAATTCTTGTGGCAAAACTGACCAGGTTAGTTGCTATGAAGAGTTTGTAGGATGTATAATGGCAAATAGAGGCTGACTGTCAGAATCCAGGTTAAATGTAGCACTTTTGGATTAAAAGGAGCTTTAGCTCATTATTTTACATAAACTGACACTTTTAACTCTGTAAATGCTTGTATCATATTTAGATAAAGTATAGACACAGACCACAGTTATAAGGTGGTCATTTGAGACCTTTGCATAAGTGAACTCTGATTTAGTAGTACTTAAAGCTTGAAAAGATCAACAGAAAACACAAGTAATTACTTTGATAAAATCTTTTTCTATAACAGGTTTCTGTAGATGCTCCTCAAAACAGACAATATTAAGGTAACTTTGTCATTTTGTAGACATAGAGAATTTGATTTTAGTTTGACATGACCTTAAAAAATCTTTTAGGCAACTCTTAGATTATAGCCAAATTTAATGTTATCACACACTGAAACTTTTATTATATATTTTTAAAACTTACTCAGACTTTCATACAACATATTAAACCCTCTGGTGATTTGTCCTTATCCCTCCTATTTGAAACAATCTTTAAAACAAACCCTTCTTTACAAGATCCTTTCTCATCCAAAAAACCATTCCTTTTTCCTTCAACTTCTCAAAAATATATTCAATACGTATCTGTATCCTTTCCAGTTGTTTACTTTGTAACTTGTGTTTTAAAATTAACTTTTATGAGAATTTTCAATTTAAATAAAACTGTCTTTCCTTTTTGGCTGGTGGATAAGACTGTCCACACCCACCATGGAGATCTGTGAAGGAAAAAGCTTGCCTGAAAAGTCAGGTAGCACCACATAGGTTTTTGAAGCCTATGTGCTACCTGGATGGTTACCCTGGTCTCCTCCGAGGTGATCTTGAAGGGATCCGTGCTCCCAGGGCCATGTCAGTCTTCTGCTGCCAGATCCAAGGGGTCCATGAGGCCTTCATTCTGTGAGAGTGGGAGTGGGAGACTGACCTACCTTGCAGAGACAAAGAGGGGCAGTCATCCTTCCAGTGTCCATTCTGGCCACATTGTGGATAGTGTCCTGGCAGTGGGTGAAGTGAATGGCAGTTTTTCGCCAATGTCTTATACTTGAAGCAGACCCCTGGAGGTGTGTGTTGTCTGGCCCATCTTGAAGTTGGACAAGGTGGCCTAAGAGCAGCCACCAAGAGCTGGGCTTTTTGCTGGTCTTAAGCCTCATCTTAAATGCCATTAAATATTATTAAATACCTTAAATGTCATTTTAACAAGATCTCCCTGGGGGGGGTTGAGGATCATCCTTTGCCTGCTTAAGTTTTCTTAGACTATCAGGGAAAGATTGGGAAATAAAAATGAGAGTTGAGAATAATTATTCCATCCTTGGAAGATGGGTCTCATGCCAAGTCATATCATATGCTTGGGTTAGGTACTTAAATTCTTTAATAGAGGAGGTTGAGTCATTAAAGAAGGAGTTTAGTCTCTTTTCAATTTGAGAGAGATCAGTCCTGGAAAAGGGAAAATGAACTCTGATAATGCAGTCAGCTCCTGCCACCTCCCAGAGTGGTACAAGTGGGCTGATCATGCTTGGGAGGAGGTATAAGAGCAGGTATGGGATGCAGGTGGGGAAGAGAAGGGTGAGGGTGTAGCATGGGCTGAGGGCAAGACTGGTTGTGTTGGTTCCTGAGGAGCCAATTGCTCAGGGTCAATTGTGACCACTGTAAAAGGGGAATAGTGTCATTGATGTTTGGAAGAGCCAGCAGTGGTGGAAGAAGGGGGGTCTGAGTCAGGGGAGGATGAGGTGGAAGAAGAGATTGATATAGAGGACTTGTGGGAGGAGTTGGGAGGTGGGCAGATGGAGCCCGTGAGGTCACAGGTAAGAAATGAGTCTTCTGAAGGGGGTTCAAGTGGGAGGGAAAGACACAGATTTGGGGGGGGTGTTGTCACTGGCAAGGAGGATTTGAACAGTGTTACAAGATTGGAGCAGGGAGAGTCAAGAGCACAGAGAAAGGAAAGCTTGGACGAATGGAATTTTGAATCACTTGCCATAGCAATGGCAGAAATTGTCAAGATCTAGAAGTGTGTGGAAATCAATTGCTTAGGTTTTATATCATCTTGGAGACCAAGGGGGAGGGTGTGGAGAAGGCATCCCAGTGGACACATCTAATGTAGAGTGGGAGGTCCCCATAATGTAGAAGGAGAGAGAGAAACAGAGGGAGGGAGAAAGAGAGGTGCCTTGGTGAGTTTACCCTTCAGGCAAATATAGATATAGGTCAAGATCCAGCCTCCCTTATGTGACTCAGGCAAGCAGAGCAGAATCATCTGGTTGCCATTTGATCAAAGTAAGCTGGAGGGACTGTTGAGCTCTCACCTTGGGTGGAGGAAAGGAAAACAGGGAGGGAGAGCAAGAGAGAGAGAGAGAGAGAGAGAGAAGAGTGGGAGTATCACCTGAACAGGTTCTCAAGGGCGGGCATCCCCAACCTGAGTTGCCGTCCAACAGGAAATGTCCCAGCCAGTTAGCCAGGCACCCCCACTTTAAGTGGTGGGTGCCCCAGTGGGCAGAAGAGGCGTACCTGGAGTAGCTGTGACTTCAGGACCAAGCAGAGCAGGTAGCCCCAGCAGGAAGTGACACTTACCGAGTCTGAGGAATAGGTCAGGTGGAGAGCAGTGGAAGAGAGAGGCTAATGATGGATAGGAAAGCCAGCAAGGCAGTAAGGTCTGAAATCCACAGTCTGGAGGCACATGGTGTCAGTTCAGCAGTCTGGGTTCAGGAGAGGGCAGGAAAGGAAGGCCAAGGGACCAGCCCCAGGCCGGAGCATCCTGTTAACCTCTCCTGAGTTTTGGCACCAGATGTAAGATACTGCCAAATAAAGACCACGCCACATGTGGAAAAGAAAGATTAATTGGGAACCAGACTGCAGGGCTGTCAGTCTTGGGTTCAGAGTGAAGCAGCTTGGCTGAAATGAGTAGTGGGCTTTAAAGGAGGGGCCAAGCCATGGGAGAAGGAGAGAGTCTCTGGTCTCCAATTATCTATGATCACCAGATGGAATAGGTCGACATGCCTGGCTAGTGGAGTAACTGGAAGTTTTCAATTTGTTTTGCAAGCTGAGAAACAATCAGGCAGGGAATCAAGCAGGGGAGAAACAAGCAGTCATAAATCAGGGGGTCTGGATTCAGTGCTAGCCTCGGGAACTTCCACCTGCCCCAAGAATGCCAAGGACCTAACAGGAAACAGGAAATGTTTCTTTCCTTTTCTCTCTCCTACCCCCTTGTCTAAACTTTATCCTGTTAAACTAAAATAAGTCCTTGCTAATTTTTTTAAAAGAAAGAAAACAAAGATCAAAAATTAAAAAAATAAAAATGAAAAGTTAGTATGGAAGTTCATTAAATAACTAAAGACAGAACTATCATACTGTTTTGTGCCATTTTGAAGTGTTGCCAGCCGATGTTAAGGGTCCTTGCCTCCACAGGCCAGAGAACTGGCTCCTGGGGCAGCTGATTGATGAACCAAAACCTGTTTATGAAGTAGAGTTTATTAGAAAGTAAGGAAAGGCTACAGGTAGAACAGTACAGCTGAGCCCAGAAGCATGTAGCTCACTGCTCAGGTAAAAGCTGCAGTTTTTATGGATGTTTTAACTCTGGGTTAGGTGG
This sequence comes from Castor canadensis, assembly GCF_047511655.1. Lineage (NCBI taxonomy): Eukaryota > Metazoa > Chordata > Mammalia > Rodentia > Castoridae > Castor > Castor canadensis. The sequence goes on from NC_133399.1 coordinate 37,854,815, forward strand.
TTTCTTTTCATTGGCCTTGGATTCTCAGGCTTTCTTAGGTGAACAGATTTGTTTTGTCCCTTATTGGGAGAGGGAAAACAATCTTGAGAGCATTTTGCTCATCAGCCCTGTGCAGATCTATCAGACTCAGTATCTTCTCTTCAGGATGCAGAAATGCAGATACAACTCCCTCTCAGGATGCAGGAATGAAGGTTTACAACTCCTTCTCAGGATGCAGGAATGATAGTGCTCTCAGGGGGGATGGGATAATCAATCACCTGCCTTATGTCTCCAGACCCAACAGTATGATCCTGCTATACCACTCCCAAACATATATACAACAGAATGCAAGACAATATACCATTGATATACCTGTATGTCCATGTTTGTAGCTACACTATACACCATAGCCAAAGTATGGAATCTGACTTGATGCTCTTCAACTGATGAATAGTTAAAGAAAATGTGGTGTGTATGCACAATAAAGTTTTTCTCAGTCATTTGGAATAAATTATGCCATTCTCAAAAAATGAAGAGGTGAAAACACAGAAATCAATAATGAAAGAGTCTAAGAAATTTGGTGTGTCACAAATGAGATGTTGAAGGATTATTGACCCAAAAGTTAATGGACTACTTGTTAATACATGAATTCAAAATACACAAATTACTGGATGCCATTTATCCAAACTGTTTTTCACTTTCCAAATTTGAGCAGTTTAGAATGGCTGCCCTTCCTCTTTGCACTGTTCTGCTTCATGTACTGTGTAATGATACTTGGCAACTGCTCGTTATCCTGGCCATCAGCCCTGACTCCTACCTCCACACCCTTGAGTTCTGCTTCCTCTCTAACCTAACCTTGGATGATATCCAATTCATCTCCACTACAGTTCCAAAGATGACCATGAACATCCACAAATACATCTGAGACCTTTTCTATACTTTCTGCCTATGTGAAAATCTCTTTTCAATATTTTTAGATGTATGTGTGATATGCTTCTGATGATGGTTTGTTTGTAGCCACCTGTTGCATCATAAATTATCAAGTCAGCATGAACACTGACCTCTGTGACCTGACCTCTTAGTTTTGGTTTCAAGTTTTGTTTAACCTCCTGGATACCTACCTGCACAATTCAATGTCTTCAGGGATGTGGACATTTTCAAATCCTTATGTGTTTCTTTTGAATTTCTTAATTTTGTACATTCTGATAATTTATTTAAAAATATTGTCACTATTTTCTTAAAATGGGAATTGTTTCCCATTTTAGGGATCCATTTTTCTTTTCACAATATTATTTCCAACATTCTGAGGATCCAATTCTCAGGTTAGAACCATATAGTATTCCTCATCTGTGAGTCTCACCTCTCAATTGTTTGCTTATTTTATGGGACAAGCACTGGTGTGTATTTTCAAAGAGTTGATTCACATTGTCCCCAGAAGGTTTTCTGGCCTCCATCCTTTATATAGTTTTTATACCTATCCTGAATGTATTCCTCTATAGACTGAGGAATAAGGAATTTAAAGGTTCCCTGTATGGCCTATAGAACAGAACAGTCTGATATCATGACTTCTAGAATATAGTTGAAATATAAAATACAACAAAACTAACTACTTACTCCTATAAACCTGCCTCCTTGGTGACACTGATTTAAAGATTAATAGCTTCAGTTTCTCATCATGTTTTATGGTAAAATAATGACAGCTATTGTTAGGTAGGGAAGAAGGCTTAGGTTTTTATTTTTAATTTGTACAAATATTCAATTGTGAAGGTGAAATTATTCTGAGAATGAATAATGGTGATAGGTGTACAGCAATGTACATTTAATGATATTGTGAAAAAGATTAATTTTTAAATTCTACTTAAGCCATAATCAAAATACAAATGAAAAGCAGATGAATTTAAATGAAGACACAAAATGAAGTCCTAAATACAGTAGAGAAAGTCTCTTTTTCAGTAGAGGAAAAGCTCTAGATAATGAATTGACATTCATTTTCATGTCTCCATCTTCCTCCATTAATATAAATAATCCCTTAAAGTGATGATAATCTAGACCAATTTGGTAAATTGTTATTTTTCTATGTATTAGTAATCCAAGGTCATAAAATAGTCAATCATCAGGTTGGACCTCTAGTTCTTTATGTTAATGTTTCTACTCCAATGGACTTCATAACTGTACCTCTTGTTCCACCCAGGAACACCTATCTGAGTCAGGATTCCTATAAATTTTGAATATGTAATAACAGTTCATTGAGGGCCATTTATGGAAGGATAATGTACGGGAATTCCTTGCACATGAGCCAAATGAGTTACATTATTATCCAGTAAGTGCTGAGATAGTCACTGGATTGAGGAAAGCCTATTGAGAGCATTGGTTCCTGATCATCATTCCAATATGATATCTTGTAAATGTCACAATGTACCTCCAGTACAACAATGATTAAAAAATGAGAAAACAGGAGGGTAATTGTATGCATGTATGAACACTGTCAAAATGAAACTCTTTATGTTTTATAATTAACTTCTACAAATAATATTTTTTTATTTTATTATTGTGCTGGGTGGGGGTACATTTTGGTATTTATAAAAGGTCTTTTTACAATATATTTAATATATCATATTTGAGTGTACCCCCTCCACCATTCTCCTTTTCTTTTTCACCCATCATTCCTAGATCAGTTTCAACAGTTATCATTTTTCCATTTACTTACATGTGTGTACTGTATTTACACTATATTCACACTCCCACTCCCTTTCCACACCTCTTCCCCAATTTTCACTGACACTATACCCCACAGGCAGGATCTGTTCTGCCCTCCTGTTCTCCAATATTGTAAATGAGAAAATTACATTTTCATTTGTTTAAGATACCTACACAGTGAGTGTTCGTGTGACATTTCCATATATATTCCTATTATAAACCGAATTGCTTCATCTCCTCTATTTTTCTTCTTTCTTCTTTAGTCCTCTTCTTATGGTGGTTTCAACAGGTTTAATTATTCCATATTCATTCTTCAGTAGAGAGTACATCAACTGTATTCATCTTCTTAACTTCCTTCTTTTACCTTTCTCCTCTTGCATGTGACCTCACCTCAATGTGACCTGCTTTTCATAATATTGCTGTATTTGTATTAGGTCTTTATTCCACAAATGAGAGAGAGCATGCAACTATTGACTATCTGGTCCTGGCTAGCTTCACTTAAGATGATGTTCCCTTGTTCCATCAATTTACCTGCAAATGACAAAATTTCATTCATCATTGTTGCTGAATGAAATTCCATTGTCTCTATGTATATGGTAGCTATTCTAACAGGAGTGAGGTGGAATCTTAACCTGATTGCATTTCCTTTATGGCCATGATTATTGAGAATTTATGTGTTTTTTTAACCATTTGGACTTCTTCCTTTGAAAAAGCTCTGGTCTGTTTATCTGCACATTTCTTCATTTGATCACTGATGTTTTGTTATTTTAGATTTTTGATCCCCTGTACACTTTGGTGATTAATCCCTTGTTTTATGTATAACTGGCAAAGATTCACTCCAATTACATGGGCAGCCTCTTCAAATACAGACTCTTTCTTTTGTTGTGCAGAACCTTTTTAATTTCAAGTAGTCCCACTTGTCAGTCCATTCTCTTATTTGCTGAGCCTTTTGAGTTCTATTTAGAAAGTCATTGCCTATGCCTATTAACTTGAGTATATTCCCTGCTCATTTCTACAATAGCTTCAAAGTTTCAGCTCTTTTATTAAGGTCCATGATTCACTTGGAGTTGACACTTGTACTGTGTGAAAGATATGGATCTAGTTTCAGTTTTCTGAATGCAGATATCCAGCTTTCCCAGCAACATTTGTTAAAAAGGCTGTCTTTTCTCCATCGTATATTTTTGTGCCATTCTCAAAAATCAGATGGGCTTAGCTGTGTGGACTCATATCTGGAACATCTATTCTCTTCCACTGGTTTTCATATCTGGTTTAATGCTAATACCTGCTATTTTTATTGCTATGGATCTGTAGTATAGTTTGAAGTCAGGTATTGTGATACCTCCAACATTGCTTTTTGCTCAGTATTGCCTTGGCTATTTGCAGTCTTTTGTGCTTCAAATGAACTTTACGGTTGATTTTTAATCTCTGTGATGAATGTCATTGGAATTTTGATGTGAATTCCATTTAACATGTAGATTGTTTTTGGTAATATATCCATTTTCACAATATTCATCATACCAATCCATTAACTTGGGAGATCTTACTGTCTTCTCCAGACCTCTATTTCTCTTTTGAGTGGTTTATAGTTTTCCTTATAGGTCTACCACATCTTTTGTTAAGTTTATTCCTAGTTATTTTATTTTTTTTGAGGCTGATGTAAATGGAATTATTTTTCTGTATTCTTTCTGAATCGGTTCACTTTGGTGTATAGAAAGACTACTGACTTCTGTAAATTGATTTTTTATCCTACTACTTTGCTGAAACTGCAAAGATATAAGATCATGTCATTTATAAATAAGGATTGTTTGAGTACTTCCTTTCCAATTTTTATTCCTATCTTATTCTGTTCTTCCTATCTTATTGCTCCAGCTAGGAATTCCAATACTATGTTGAATAAGTGTAGAGAGAGTGGACACCCATGTCTCATTACTTACTTTAGAGGAAATGCTTTCAGTTTTTCCCCATTTACTATAATATTGGCTATAGGCTTGTCATAAATAGCTTTATTATTTTGTGGTAAATTCCTTCCATTGCTAGTTTCATCTGAGCTTTTATCATAAGGGATGGTGAATTTTGTCAAAGGCTTTTTCTGATGTATTGAGTTGATTATGTGTTGTTTTCTTTGCTTCTGCTATTGTTTGACTCTTTTCATTCTCATCTTGTTTACTATATTAAAAGCTACCATTTCTGCTGCTAGTATCCTGTTACTCTATTTGGTTGACAAATTGAATGGTGATTTTTATGGATTCTTTGTTGGTCTTTTAATTGTAGGATTATATCTACAAACAAGCATATTATTACTTGTTCCATTTCTATGTGTGCTAATTTTATAACTTTCTTTTGCCTTATTGTTTGTGCTAAGAATTCAAGCACTATACTGATTAAAAGTGGAGACGGAGTGAATTTGTTTAATTTCTAACTTTGGGAGAGATGATTTTATACTGTCTTATTTATTTAAGATGAATTTGGCTATAGACTTTTCTTTTGTAATCCTTATTAAGTTGAGGTATTTTTTCCTTCTATTCCTAGTTTAATCCAGGCTTTTATCAGGAAGGAATGTTAAATTTTGTCAAAGACCTTGTCCTCATCTATTCAGATGATCATTTAATTTTTGTACTTTATACTATTTATGTGTTATATCATGTTCTTCAACTTGAGTATTTTAACTTGTCCTTATATCCCATGAACGAAAATAACTTGATCATGGTGAGAGATCTTGTATTATGTTGTCTTATGCTTTTGATATCAGCATAACACTAGTTTCATATAATGATTTTGCAGTGTTCTTTTCTTTGTATTTGTTGAATTATTTGGCAAGCATGGCAAGCAATGGTGTTAGTTTTTCAAATACCTGGTAAAATTCAGCCTATCTTATCAAGGATTTTTCTTAGTTTGGAGAATTTCTTCTTTCAATTTCATTGCTTATGACAGATGTGTTCAACTTATTTATGAAGCCTTCATTTGATTATAGTGAGTCATATGTATAGAAATTTATCCTTTTTTTAGATTTTCCATGTGGTAGAATGTGCATTTTTAAAATATTCCATGATGTTCCTCTGAATTTCATTGATATTTTTTGTGTCAAAGTTGCACAATTTGGTTGCCTTACTGTTTACTTGCTTCAAGGATTTGGAATCTGGTAATCTTCTGAGATTCCTCTCAACTCGTTAATTTTACCTGTTTTGAGACCTTTTCATGTATTTCAAGTTTCATGCCACAGGAGTTTTCTTACAAGGCTATGTAATGCTTGTGGTTAATATTTTCAAATACCAGTCAAAGTATTTCCCATCAAAATTATTCATATTAGTACTCTACTTTTAAATTTTTTATTATTGTTGTACTGAGGGTACATCATGACATTTGCAAAGGTTCTTACAATATATCATAGTTGAATTCACACCCTCCATCACTCAAATTTATCCACCTTCCATCATTCCTGCAACAGTTTCAACAGATCACAATTTTCCATTTAGATACATGGGTACATATTATTTCTACAATATTTAAGTAATTTTTAAAAAGTTATCATTACAGAAATTTAAACAAAGCCTGATTTAAGCATGATACAAAGCATGATCAGTTTAATTTCCTCAACTTCATATTTGTGACTATGTAGTAGTGAACCAAGAGGATCCTTGTTAGGATGTAGTGCAATCTATTTTCTAGAGCATGGTTTAGTACATTGTTATGGATCAATAATTTAAAATATTCATTCTCATCTTTATAGATTCAACTAATGTGTTTTTAATACAGAGACATGAATATTCATCTGCTTCTGGGTATATTGTGTGGGTCTGAAATTGGTACTGAAATCTGAAGCTTTCAATGTTTTCATTTTTTATTATATTTGCTTATAATGGTCTAAGATTAAGTTCAAAAATACATGAGCATATGTAAGGACTTATTAAGACACCATAACCATCATCAACTATTCCAAAGTTGATGCTATCCTGATAAGTTAACTTTATTCCAAGTTTGTTTAAACCTTGGATACTTGAATGACTATTACTTTTTTTGTGACTATATAATGAGTCCTTGACTAGGTCAAGGAAAGGGATAAATATAATTCATGTATATATTAAAACACACCTTTATAATGGCAATGATTAGCAAATCTGTGTTTGCATACCATTGAATAAATTATTCACTATCTCAAAGAAAAAGAGGACAATGTATCATCCAAATAGGCATCCTTTCTCCTTAGAGACCTCTACCTTCTATTCAGATGGCTAAGAAGTTCAGAGTTTAAAACTAAAATATAGAATAAATGGAACTAATGGAAAATGAAGGAAATAGTTGGGAGTAACAGCCAGTGGCAAAGGGGATATTGAAAGAAAAGAGTGATGGAGGAGTGAATATCATTGAAGTACTTCATATGCATATATAAAAAATAATGAAACCTATTAAAATTGTTTGCAAGGGGAGAGAGGGTATAATACAGAGTAGTAGAGGGGGTAAAGTTGATTAATGTTCATTGTGTGCAAGATTGGAAAATCACATTAAAACCTTTTGTACAATTAATATATGCTAATAAAAAGTGAGGTCAAGAAGTTTTATAAGTAGAAATCTATACATATTTTATATCATCATGAATATTTGATAGAGTATATAGTTTCCTCACAAAGTAACAAAAATAATCAAAGACTATCTGGTAAGATGTTCTGAAAATAATAAAGAGCTAAACCTGGAAAAATAGACACATCTTATTGCAATTCTTGAAAATGGGATGTAAGAAGTCACTGTTCTACCTGTTATTTTGAGGACATAAATCATGTAAGAAAGAATTGACAAAATAACAGGATAACTTGTTTTCTTACAGAGGTATAAATGCTTGCTTCGATACCAAGTTTTCTCTACTTTCATCTTTGACTACAATACTGGTATCTGATCATGCCTGTCTACTATGACATTCCTGTAGTTATATTTTACATCCTCACTAAGCATTCTAAAAGGTCTATAAATACAGGATATGTATCTCAAACTGTACTTAATGCACTATATTTGATATTTCTTCTCCCATAAATTACCCTTACACTGCTAATAACCATCCTTTCTTCCATATGCAGTGCAACTGAGTATATGATTAATTTAACTGAGTATCAATTAATGACATCATATTCTGAATTTCTCACAAAGAGTTCTCTGTTCCAGGAAATGGAACACATTGACAGGATATGGCAAGTTGTAAATGATCATCATTCTGACTTCACAAATTAGTTTAATCAGGAGCCAAAACCTACTTATTCACAGGATTATAGCTACAAAGCTATAGAAAACAGAACTTTCAGGCTCTGTTTTCTTGAAAAATTTCCCCAGCTTCTCACTTTAATCCTGTGTTTATCTTTGACAGTGAATTTTGTATCTTATAGGTAATGAAGGGTTGGTTTGGATTTTAGTCCAAAATACCAGTATTTGTCCTGTGATTAGAAAATTGAGATTACTGACATACCAAGTTATTATTGAAAGGCATGTATAGTTCCTGCTATTTTTTTAAATATTATTTGCTTGTTCCTAGTTCTATATGCTTATTTTCTCAACTAGTGAGATTTAGTCTATCCTGTAATTTCATGATTGCATTGATCTTCTTTTTCTGTGTGTATGATTCCTTTAAATATCTTCTGGAGAGCTGACCTAGTAATCATGAATTCCTTTTGTTTTTGTTATTTTGGAAGGGCTTTATTTATTCATTAATTAAGAAGAATAGCTTTGCTGGATACAGTAATATAGTTGTGTAGTTATTTTCTCTTAGGGCCTGAAATACACCACAAATTGCCTTTTTATTTTAAATTTTCTGTTCAGAAATCTGCTGTTATACTGACAAGTTTCCCTTTATATATAACTTGGCTATTCTGTGTTGCAGCTTTCCATATTCTCTTCTTTTTCTGTATTTCTAATATTTTAAGTAAAATATGCCATCATTTCTTTTCTGTCCATAACTATTTAGAGTATTAAAATCCTCCTATACCTGATGACACTCCCTTGAGTTAGGCATTTTCTGCTATTACTTTATTGAATATGTTTAAACTGCATTTAGCATGCACCACTTCTCCTTCTATGCCTCTGAATTATAGATTTGATATTTTGACTGTGTGGTGAGGTATTTCATGTGTCATTTGTACTTTTATGTTTTGTATTCATCATCATATGCATGTTCTAATACATCTACTTTGTCTTCAAGCCATAATACTCGGTCTTCATTGTTCTGCTCTCTTGACTAGGCTTTTGACTGAACTTTCTATTTACTTATTGAGTTTTCATTTCCAGAATGGCTATTTTTTTTCAGAACTTCTGTACCTATATTTAATTTGATGTTCATTTTCTGCCTTGTTTTCAATACTTCATCAAGCTCTATATTTGTATTTTCTTTGAATTAATTCAGGCATTTATTTGTGGCCTTTTTAATTTAATTTTTATTCTTTTCATTATTTTAAAATTATTTTTCTAAGATGTCATCCATATCCTTTTAAGGAAGTTCAATAACAACAAGAATGTACACATAGACCACTAAAATCATACACATGACATGAACAAAACATTAAAACATGAATTAAAAAATCACAAATATTCTGTATTTGTTACAAATAAACAATAATAGTAATAACAATCACAAATATTCTGTAAGTGAATAGTGGCTTCATTGAAAACTTTGCTAGAAATCATACACTCTATGTAACATCAATGGCCTTGAAGTGAAAGCATAAGTAATTACCTATTCAGAGGAGAAGAAAACAAACAAATAATGTCCACAAGGATTACAATGACAACATAAGGCAACTACAAATCCCAAAATAGGCATTTCAGAAGGAAAATAACTGGGCCAGGAACAAACAGTTAAAAATAATATTGACTAAATTCCCCAATCTGGGAAAGATAGAGGAATTATAGCGATGGTAAGCAAAGAAACCTCCAAGCAATTTCATTACATGAAGGAGCTTGTCAAGGTAGATAATGTACAAAGAATAAAAATCAAAGAGAGAAAAAGATCTGATGAAAGCATGACATAATATATAAAGCAAGAAAGAAGAAATAAAATTATCTTTTTCAAGAATAATATGAAATCTTAAAATTTAATGTTTTAAGAGTGTTTAGCATGAGATGAACTATCCAAAAATCCAAATGGAAATGAACTTGTCTTTTCATAATCCAGGAGTGAATATGGAAGAAATTATGTCTATTTTCTGCCAAAGATGAAATCCACTAAAAAAAAAAAAACTCATTATGGTAAACCCGAAACACTTCATGCCATGATGAGATTTTTGCTCCTTTCTCAAACCTTTGTTTCGCGAAACATTCAACAAAGTGATGTATATTTTTCCAGCTGATAAAGATTAGAGTCAGGAAGTAAATAAGCTCAGTGTCAATGAAAGAAAGCATAGAGGACAGTTACACATGGTTTTCATAACCAGGAGAAGGGAAATTTGCCAAGAAAATACCTAAAAGTAAAATAACTGGAAAATGCTGAAGCACACACAGCATGGAAAGTCAAAATGGATTTCTAGCAATTGCCAAAGAGAAAAGCATCTTGAAATGTCTCAAAATATCCTGAAGATAATTTTGATCACATAATTCAAAGAACAATAAAAAATCTGAGGTAAAAAATAAATTTTAGTCACACTAAGAATATTAAGGTCACCTTGGAATGTATATTAAAGAATATAAACAAATAATACATCTACCAGGATATATGTATATCTATACATATACATATATATTATATATTATATATATATATATATATATATATATAAATTCAGTCTGATCTTTGGAGTTTCTGAATGAGGAGATATAAAATATATATGATCTGGAGGACAGGAACATGAATATTTATATGACATGGGCAATTAGAAAACAAAACACATTTGATCAATTTAATGCCAGCTCCAGGTGGATGTGTATTGAGGTGGGTGCAATGCACATTTCCAAACTAGGAAAATAAGAATATTCATTTAAAATTACAACAAATGTTCACTTAAAACTATGACATTCAATTGAGTATGAAAACATTCAGTAATGGCTTTTAATAAATACGCAAAAATTGTTGCGTATTGTTTTTAAATAAAGCATAATATGAATAAACTGTTTGCCCTGGCTCTTTCTTCACAATGATTTTTCTCAGAAAGTACAGGGAGATAATCCAGACAGGGAATTCCTAATTATTATCTGTAGGTTTACAAGACATTTAACCTTGGGGATATTGGGAACATATCTAAACTTCTAGCAACTTAGAGACTAAATTATGAGTGTGCTTAATTCAATAGATCATTCAGTCTTCCTTTTAGTCTTTAAACAGTTATGCTCCCTTAGGGTAGACAGAAAAACTTTGTAACAGTTTTGTTTTCCTTAAGGTAACTGATGTAATATACTTTTTTCTCCAATTTATTCTTCTTCATCTGGTGTACTATTTTCAGCTAACAAAATCATTCCCCCTTTAATTAGAAAAGTTCTTTTTCTTTCTCAAATATTCTCCCAGGAATAACTATGATATCAAACTAATTGTTGTATCCTATTAATGGAGTTTAATTTTATGTATCAATGTACAAGTCATTCCAACAGCTTTGACTCTCAGTATCTCATTAAATCAAAAATGAAATGTATACCAAAAATGCTTATATCAAAGAAAAGAATTAAATCATTAAAACTTTGATACAGAACAAATGCTTTGAAAAATAGAAAAACGTCATTAAAAATTTGGGAGTGCAAAAGGTCACTGCAGACCTCTGGCAGAGTAGTGCCTTGCAAGTAGATGTACTTCCTGTGAGTTATGTTGAGAACCAAGTTGGTTAGCAGTATGCAAAAGAAAGTACCAAGTAGAGAGAAATTGTTCAAATATTTTTGACAAAAGTCAAAGAGTAGTATTTGAAAATGAGTGAGTTTTATTTTTAGTAAGTGATATGGGAATGACTTTAATTGTATTAGAAATGTCATTAATTACATTTAAATGCATTGTGTTCAAACATTGTTAATAAATGGGGAAATGAACAGACAGATCTCAGAAGAGAAAATACAAATGGCTAATTAAGCACATGATGGTTTCTTCCACATTCTAGGCATAAAACAAATGCAAATTAAACTACACTGAGATTCCATTTCACCCTAGTGATAATGGGAATCATCAAGAAAATAAACAAAAGGAAAAGGTTAGGATTCAAGAAAAAGCATCCCTCATAAACTGTAAACTTGTCCAACCACTATGGAAATTAGGATGGAGGTTCCAAAAAAAAAAAAAACCAAAAACTAATAGACTTATATTATGACCCTGACATACAACTTTTGGCTATCCCACTTCCTTTCAGTGTACAAAAGAGATACCTGAACACCCATGTTTATAGAAGCTTTAGTCACAGAGCAAAGCAGGATCATCCCAACATGCTCAATAACTAATGAATGGTTAAAGAAAATTTTACATATGTATATATATATATATATATATATATATATATATATATATACACACACACACACACACACACACACACACACACACATATGCATAAATATCCAGCCATTAAGAAAATGAAGTTTTGTCATTTTCAAGAAAGGCAATGGAACTGGAGATCATCAGATTAAGCACAATAAGGCAAGCTAACAAAGCCAAAATTGTGTAAACTGATCTCACTAATATGTGTAAACTAGACCAAAACTGACAATGGTGAAGATGATATTAATAATAATAAGGAAATGATACTGAAGTGTGGGGAGGATAAAAGAACAATACGCACACATATAAGAACAGTAAAATCACACCCATCAAATACTGTTTGAAAAAGAGAGAAAAGAAAGGAGAGGTGTATATATCTAGGGTATTACCACAAAGAACTCCCCTAATATTATTAATATATGTTGATTCAAAAATAAATAAAATCATCTTTTATTTAAGTTATGCTGGATGGCTAGATACTCCAATGGGTTTTTGCAGCATCTATCTTCAAGAATTTTGAGAATCAATGGGCTCTGGTAGGATTCAGTCTAAAAATAACTTGCCTCTCTAATTCTCAAATATATGAGCTGAAGCTGCACACTGTTTCTGTACAAGTAAGTGATTGTTTTCTGCATCAGTGAAGACCAGCAATGGCTAAGCAAAACATTTGACCTCTAGGATAATGTCACCCTTGAGTTAATCTGTAAATTCCTTAACTCAAATGTTCCAAGATTAACCTGTTATTTTTGACCTTAATCATTTCTCTTTTCTTTTTATTATTTTTGATGTTCTACTTAATGAATAATTGATTCTATAGTAATCAGAAACATGTGGACACTGAAAGGCATTTCAACGAATACAGAGCAAGAGTCATTTCTGGTAAATACTGATTTTTCCAAAAGAAAATATCAAACATAGTACAATTTCTGTTCATGATAATGCCATCAGTACAATTTATACAAACTATAAAAATTGCAATATTTAATCAGGGAAGGGAGTAGGAGGGTGAATATTTGATTTTTAATTTTAATCCATTATGATCTGTTAGAATACAGGGGATTATTTCAACTTTTTGTGTTTGTTGAGGTTTGATTTATGACTTGAATGTGGTCTATTTTGGAAAACGTTCCATGGACTTCTGAGAAGAAGGTGTAATCTGCTGTTGTAAGATGAAATACTCTAAATGGACTCTGTAAAGTCCATTTTGTCCAAAGTATTGTTTAGTTCTAGAATGCCCTTGTTGATTTTTTTATCTGTATATTTGCCTATTGAGGAGAGGGAAGTGTTGACATCTCCCACAATTATTGTGTCTAGTCCTACCTGTTCCTTTAAGCTGAGAAGTATTATTTTGTGAATGTGAGGGCCCCAATGTTTGCAGGATATATATTTAGAATTGTTATATCTTCTTGCTGGACTGTCCCTTTATTACTATATAAGGGCCTTCTTTAACTCCTCTGAATGAAGGTTGTATAATATCTGCTGTGTCTGATATGAGAATAGCTACTCCTGCCTTGTTTGATTTTTGGTTTCGCCATGCCTGGTAAATCTTTTTCCATTCTTTCACTTTTAGTTTGTGTGTCACTTTGGTTTTGAAGTGTGTTTCTTGTAGAAAACAGATCTTTGGATCTTGCTTGTTGATCCAATTAGACAATCTGTATCTTTTGATGGGAGTTAAAACCATTTACATATAAGGTTATGATTGAGAAGGGTTTGTTGATTCCTATGTTTCTATTGCTTTTTTTCCAGTTTGAGTTCCAGGTTAATCGTGCTTTTGGATTTGTTCACTTTGGGTTCTACTGATTTTCTGAGTTGATTATGCTTATTGCTTTCTTAGCTCTTGTAGCTTCTTCAGTTTCCCTTGAGTTTTATTCCTTTCTAGCCTCTCATATTTGTGATTGTTTTTCATTCTGTTCCATGTTTATTATTCCTTTGGGTATTCTTTGTAATGCAGACTTGGTGGACATGAATGCCTTTGCCTTTATCTTGTTCTTGTCTTGGATGATCTTTATTTTTCCCTTGAGGTTTAAGGAGAGCTTTGCTGCATAAAATATTCTTGCAGTTATTCTCTCTTAGAGCTTGAATTATTTTTTTTCCATGTCTTCCTGGGTTTTAGATTTGTGATGAGAGAACTAAGGTGACTCATACATTTGTATGTGAGCTTTCAGTATCCATTCTTTGTTTTTTTAAATTTGGCATTTGATTATGATGTGTCATGGAATGCTCTTTTCTGATCATGTCTATTTGGAGTTTCAAATACCTACTGTATGTGACTATCTATATTTTTACATAGATTTAGAAAAACTTCTTCTAGGATTTCATTGAACAGATTTTCTACACCTTTGGCTTGTATTTCCACTCCTTCATCCACCGTGTGAAGTCTTAGATTTGGTCTTTTGACCATGGGCCACTGCACTTGTATGTTGTATTCATGAGTGTTAATTTTTTTCTTTATGATTGTTTGCCTACAATAGCAACTCAGTTTTGTTCTTCACCTCTGATACTCTTTATTCTGTTTGATCTTGTCTGCTGATACACTATTCATTATGGTATGTTTTTGATTTATTGAGGATTTTATTTCAAATATTTCAAATGAATTTTTTTCATGGTTTCCATTTCCTTGCTGAATTTCTCTTCCATAGTGCTGACTTTCTTGCCTAGGTCTTGGATTGATTTCCTAACTTCATTTTTCTGTATATTTGAAGTTCTCTTTAAGTTTTCCCATCATTTTTAATAATAGGATTTTGAATTCTCTCTCTGACATTTCCATCAATTCATTATCTTTGGATTAAGATATTGAGATGTTATGGTGGAAATTTGGAGGTGAAACATTGCCTTGATTTTTCATATTTAAATTTCTACATGGTAATTTGCACATCTGTTGGTCTACTGCACTTTTGATTCCTTGGGTGCAAGGACAAGTTCCTGCAGAAGCAAAGTAAACTGTTCAGCAAAAAATCAAGTATTTGAATGCATAAGGACAAATGTTGCTTAATCTCTCTATCCAGTAAGATTGTATGGGTTTTTTAATAAATTTATTTCATCTGTCTGTAAACAAGATGTTTAATTATTATGGCACGTTTTAAGTGCATATTCAATCAGATGAGTTAGACTCTATACCAGGTGTAACAAAGTGCAGGGAAAGAAATGGATTAATCAGCAAAAAGACATGTTTGTACATCTGTACATCACCCGTGAAGTCCAACAGAAGCAGTTCATATTGATCTCACAATAGTAATAATTCATTTGAACAATAGTATGGCACAGAATACATGTGGAAAAAATTCATTACAAGGCAGCCATGTCCACAGTAATGTAACATCTTTGAAAACCTAAGCTTCAAATAAAAGTTGATCCTATGAAGAATGAGCTAGGGCACACTCCAGATGGTTCTTCTGGGAGACCTAATGTCCCTAATGGCAGCCTTTATACTTACTAAAGAATAGAGCTGTTGTGCAAAGCAGAGATAGAACAAAACTCTTAGCTATTGCCATGACAGAATGCTCCCAGCAATCACCAGTGTTACTTTAAGGTCATAGGAGGAAGTGCCTTCTGCTCTGGTGTTGCAACTGCACTCTTCATATGTCAGGGAGACTCTCCAAAAAAGTCTACCTCAAGTGCCACCAAGATACTAGCAGCAAATGTCTGCAGCTCCCAATAGCTCATCAACAAAGAGGTAGAGACTGGCTAAATAAACTGGCCAATGCGCAATAGAGTAGAAGCAAACCAAATAAATACTTATATGTGAAGTGTGGATTGAGAAAAGAGGAGCAAAGGAAGGTGCATGCACTTCTCCCAACCATGTGCTACAAAAAAAAGTCTAATGAACCAATAAATGCTCAAAGTGCTGAGAAAACACTGACCAACATAAAGAATGTCAACTGGCAGCTTGCTTAATATCAACTTATTTTGGTAGCCAAAAATCACATTAATTGCTAAGACAAAATGATGCCCAACATGACATATCCCTTCCCCTCAATTTCAAGGTGTCATGCACATCATTACTGTGTTACAGTTATGTTGTCTTAAGGCTTGGTTACATACAGAGGTTAACAAACAAATGATTCATTGGGAAACAGGAATCATGACATTGAGAAAATAGGTGAAGAAAACCCAGCTACCCTCTAGTTTGGTAGACTTGTGAACATAATTGGTGTGTTGAAGAAGATAGCTGATAGGAAGATGGGGAGAGGCTGCTTACACGTCACGCTTCCTCAGGTATAAAGTGAATTCATAGGATTTCTTGTTAAGTGTGCCTCCATGGACACCTTTCCCATAACTGTAACCAATGCTGTAGTACACAAGAAAATAAAACAAAAGTGAAGAGAATTATTTAAGGGGGAAGCAGAAAGAAAGACACCTTTCTTTACCAACAGAGGAAAGAAACATTTTAATGGCGAGACAGGTTCATACCCCCAAACCATCCTGCATTGCTAATAAAATTTCCAGAATTAAGACTTATGCTTACAGCTAAGAAAGTTTAAGAGCAATCTTCCTAACATTGAGAGGTCTGCTTGCAGCTAGAACTCAAAGTCTCTTGAGTACTTTGCCATTGAGTATGCCTTCTTACTCAATCTGCCTCCATGGACCCCTGCTTTTCCCATTACAAAGACCAAGATTGAAAGAAAAAGAAAGTGTTTCAAAAGCAGCATTAATCAAGAAAGTCACACAAATTCAGCAGACCAAACCAAGATAATAAGTTAAAATTAAGTTAGTTTTCCATGAACTGTCAAGCACTGAAGTGAGCATGGAGATGTAGTTTTGAACCCAGTAATATCCCAAAAGTGATGGAGATCATCAACTGGGTGTTAAAAGCCTTGTTAGCAGCAGTGAGTTGTGTATGACTATCATTACACTAGCTAGGATAAAAAAGTGATCGTTTACCTTCCATTTTAGAGTGAAACATTCTAGTTGATATGACAAATTCATATTACATTTCCCAGAAATACAGGCTTTAAAAATTTGGGTAACTTTTCATTGAAAATTTCTCCTCAAATTTACCATGTCAGATTGGTACACCTACATCATATTTTACCAATAAGATTATAAATGTGAGTAAACATGGTGAGTCCTTTGGAGGAAAATGAAAACCAAACATTAAAAAGCATTTCCAATGCTATCATAAAAGGCCGAATTAAAAGTATTGAGATCTTATGCAGATTGATATCTTCAATAGTGTTGTTTTTAAGTCTAAAATCCTGAAATAGTTTACCATTTCTAACACCTGTTTTTTCTAGGATGGAATCAAAAGGTCTATCCTCAGGTCTACGCACAGGTGTATGTCAGATTTTGTTTTCATAACCACTAGATGTCAGTGATGTCACGTGGTATGAAAATCTCATTTGGTTTCACATCACATGGTCCATAGTTTGTTTGTTTTAATTTACATATGCTCCTCCGAGAGCAGTTTAAACCTCTTAGAGATATTTGTCTATTATGTCGAGTCATCTGGTGTTCCTGTGAGCATTTTATAAACAACATACACCAGAGTGGGTGCAGCCTATAGGACAGAGTTCTCTGGGACAGCCACCTCTCTGCTGGTGGCCTCTAATACAGTGACCTTTAGGACAGATGTTTCTAGTACAGTGACCTCTTAGACAGCCATGTTTGTGACAGCTGTCTCTACTCTAGGTCAGCTGTCTCCAAAACAGTGGCCTCTAGGACAGTAACCTCTAGAACAGCCATCTCTAGGATAGCCTTCTCTGGGACAGCCATCTCCGGGATAATGGCCTCTGAGACAGCTGTCTCTGGGTCAGCTGCCAGGAGGTGGTTACAATATTGCTCAAGGCAGCTTCCACATGGTGCAGCTATTCTTAAAATCAGATGGCCAGCTCTACCAAGTGAGAGTTCAGAGCCTTCTTTTAAAAATATTTATATAGGTGATATATTTAAATGTATGTGTTCATCAATTACATGTCATAATAATCCCCAATTTCAAGTTTTTTTGACAAAGTAGGAAATACTTCACTTATGCAGTGCAGTAAGAATTTCCATAAAGCTGACAACAGAATTTTTGGACCAAGTCTGGAGACACTGGAATTTTTGGGTCAAGCATGGAAACTGAATGTAATCCCCACCTTCAAGTAGCCATCTCAGATGCATTTTGAAAATATGCTACTATTTCAAATGTTACTTAAATCTCTCATCTAATTCATCCCTCTCTCCCCTAGCAATAATGTTCCCAATAGAAAAGGGAATAAGGTGAATTTTTTCCTTTATGGTGAGCAGAAGATTATTAAACTTTCAGCAAACAAGGAAGGAAAAAGACTCCAAAGTAAAGACTTAGCAGGGGTAAAATAACCGAAAGACTTGCACAAGTTAGCAGTCCTACATGGTACAATCATCATTTGACTTGGCTGGCAGTTTGAGATATGACTTTTCTCATTAAATTGCTAAGGCTGAGAATGAATACTTGTGCCAATGTCCTACTCTGGCATGTGGGAGAGGATGGGTCACATGGCCACCACTGCAAGACTGATAACTAACACAGGGCTTTTCTTTCTGTGCTGGATATTTCACAAAAAACACATTAATAGCCACTATGGACTGACCATATCCTTAACAAACTGCTCATCATTTTGTCACTGACATAGAGCTTTTCACCAGAGTGCTCAACTCTGCTGGCCCTGCTCAAGGCCACATTGTAGTTCAGTCCTCCACCTTGGCTTTTCGTGCAGATGTCCATCCTGTAATTCCTGTCTACCTACAGGCTATTTCTGATCAAAGAACACTTTGCAAGAAAGTCAAAGAAGAAACGTTCCCAGTCTTTTCCTATGATTGTATCTATTTCTAGTAGTGTGATGCTCTGGCAGACACCCCCAACCATGGTTGCCCAGAAGTATTTAGTATCACAATGGAAGCGGCCATTGGACATGAGGTTGTCCATGTAGCTCTGCCAGCAGACCATCTTCACCCCTTTGCCCTGCTGCCTGGAAGGCCACAGCAGCAGCAAAGCATTGGAGAGGGGCCGGAAGAGGTAGGAGATGGCTCTGTGCATGACCCATTGATCCTCATCCACTGGCAGCTGCTCCTGGGATGTGCCAACAGGGGACAAGCCCCTGATGCAGCCAACCCCAGCACAGAGCGACCTCAGGGCTCAGGGCACTGGAGGCCCAGATGTAAGGGCTGGTAGGTGGCACTGGTGGGATGGTTCTGGGCTCCCAGGCCCAACCTTCCATACGCACTTGTGTAGGTGCATGCAATCCCTCCACTGTGCCTCACCAAAATACTTATTTCTAGGAGCTTAACAATGGTTGAAGAGTAGAAGGATTGGAAGTTGAGTATTGTGGGAGTTGGGTGTGGGGAAGGGAAAGGAGATGTTTTTCTCTAAAGAGTATGCTATTTCACTGTAAACATGGACTTGTTTTGCTAAAGTTCTTTTTTTGTCATTGTTCAATAGAGAATATATCTAGTAGTTGTGTACAAAGTGAGACAAAACAATAATGAAAAAGATCTATGGTGATTGTGTCTGTTGGATATGAAATATTGGAGGTTTATGGAACTCAAGTGTGAATACTTAACTTATGAAATTTGAATTTAGTATGTCAAAAGTCAGCTTAAATTTTGCACAATTGTAGCTCCAATTTCTGTGGTGGGAGGATCACTGCAGCCCAGGAGAATAAGATGAGACCGGGGAACCTAGTGAGACCTAGAGGACTTTGTCCCTGATTATGTTTCATTTTTAACCACTCTTCTATTTCAAAGGTGTTCTACCAAAAAAGAAGAAAATCTAACAAGTGTCTCAGAATTCCTTCTCATGGGACCCTCAGATGATCCTGAACTTCAGCCTGTCCTCTCCAGAATGTTCTTGTCCATGTACTTGGTCACTCCGCTTGGGAACCTCCTCATCAAGCTGTCAACACTGATCCCTTCCTCCACATCACAGTGTATTTCAACCTTTTTAATTTCTGCTTGGCTGACATCTGCTCAATCTCTACCACTGTCCCTAGGATGGTTATGGATATCCCATTCATAGCAGAGTTATCACCTATGTGAGCTGCCTAACACAGATATCTTTTTAAAACTTTTTTTTGTATTATGGATGATATGCCTCTAACTGTGATAGTCTATGTGCAGTATGTGGCTATCTGTCACCCTTTCCATTATTCAGTCATTGTGAACCTTCCTTTTTCTGTTTTTTTAGTTTGGCATCAATTTTGGTCCTTTTTTGGCATCCTTGATGCATAATTTGATTGTAATATGCCTCACCAAATTAAAAGATGTTGAAATTCCTAATTTCTTCTATGACACTTCTCAAATCCTTAGTCATTCCTGTTCTGACACATTTACCAATAACATATTCATCTATTTTGCTGACATCACACATGGTTTAATTCCCCTCTCGGGAATCCTTTCATCATATTATAAATATTTCTTTCATTCTGAGGATTGCATCATCAGTTGGAATTCTAAAGCCTTCTCCATCTGTGGGTCTCACCTGTCAGATGTTCTGTTTTATGGAATATCTCTTTGAGTGTAGATTGCTACAGTTGTATCATATTCTCACAGAAACAATTCAATGGGCTCATTATGTTTACTGTAATCATTACTAAGCTGAAATCCTTCATCTGCTGCCTGAGATTAAAATTGTCATTACTTGACTACACAGCAGAATAATATGATATTAACCATTCTGGTGTCCATTTGGCAAATAGTTTGGGAAAGTTAAAAAACTTTAAACTGTAAACATATAGTTCTTGCCTATTTGTTCCCACTATGTTTGTAGAGTTAAGGCTTTAATTGCTCACAATTTTTCTTAAGATAATGGTTCTCAGCATTTGAAGGAGGAATAAACAGGAAGTTTGTTAGGTGGAGAAAAAAGACTGGAGATAGGAATGGGTTGCACAATTGATACATATTACTAAACATGTTGAATACTATTCAAACAATTATCACACACAAATATTACATGTAAATCTCACTTAAGTGATATGTAGAGGGCACAATAATTTTTGGAAGGATGGTTGAAAAAATGAATTAATAAATTTACTCATGTCACTCTCTGGGACAATGCTGTCTTTCTGTGAAGGCATTTGAAGTAAATGTGTAGACATTGCGTAAAAACTTACAATAACTTGTGAATATAAACTAACACATATCTGGGGTAATAGTTTTAGTCTCGTATACTACTGACAAGTGTTTACCTTCTCTTTATGTAAGTTCTTAAGAAAAATGTTTGTGGACACAAACACTTACAGGAAGACATTGGCAGGAAATTCACTTACTAAATTTATAGACTTAGTTGCCTCCTGGGGAAAATAAGTAGGAGAATACAATCATGCAGGGATACCCAGAACTGAAGTTTCATAGCTATCCAATCAGGAATATGCAAAATATTAATTCTGAAGCAAATATGATTATACTTTCATATTTAACATAGATATATTATTTATTGCAACAAATAGTATTAATTGGATGTTTTCTAAATACTACAAATATTTTCTAATATAGTAGATCTCAGCTCTGGTACATGAACTTCACTGCAAGATTTCAAAAGAAGTGTGTTAGGTTTGAAGCCATGGAATATATATACTTTAAATATCTACATATCCAATTTAAATGATTTTATTTAAAAAGAACTTTCTTCCAAAACCAGATAACACTAACCAACCAACTACCCAGGCTATTTCAATCATTTCCTGTAATTTTCATGTTTGTATTTCAGCCCCTATTAAATGATAACAGTTCAAACAAAACAATGACTGGGATTGTTTTCTAGTAGCTCAAGTAAGAGAGCTGCAGTCTGTGTCAGGAATGTCTGATAAAAAAGTACACTAAGTAGGCATAAGAAGGATACCAATCAAACCAGAGATGTGGGATTTTCTCTGGTATTCATGTCTTCATTGACAAAAATTGGCTTTATAATGACAAAAAATGAATCATTAATATCTGTGTAGTATACAATGGAAAATCAAGCTATCCAACCAAACAATAAAGAGATTTCTGATACTTCAAACATTTTACTGAGATTTTATAATTTGAGAGAATCAAACCTTTATTAAGTACAAAATTTCAAGAATGTTTGTTAACATTTCATTATGTTTTAAACACAAGTTTATAATGTAAACTCATGAAACATTTATTGATAGCAATGCTGTAAGGTTATGTGGATGTAATTAAACTATATTTATCAATGTTTGAAGTTAACTAGGCCATGGATCAGAGTCATATATTATTTGAGCACTTATATCCACAAATGAGGAAAATTGGAAAACCAAAAAATGATGGAAGTATCCTGGAATTAGTGCATGCAACAAGGTTTCTGACAAAGAAGTGTCAATTTTAACTTGGATTCTGAGAACTTACTTAGAGCTCCTACACAGAGTTACAATTTTTTTAAAAATCAAAGAGATTTGTACCATTTTTCTAGAATAAATGAGGAATGTTTGACTATTTTTAAATTTACTATGAGGAAATTATTTTGATTAAAAAGGGAAGGTATCTATTGTCTATTTTTATCATCAAACAATAGCTGATATTTGAGAGTTATCAAGGACTTCTTATCACTAATGTTCTTAGTGTCCTAATATTGAGTATCTCAGTGGAGCATCTCTAATTTCCTGCTTATTGGAAATGACACAAAAATTAATAATGCCAGAGTTCTTAGAAGATTTTCTTGATAATAACTGTGAAATGTTGCTGAAGGTTTACAAGTTTCAAATGGGAATGCCTCACTTGTAAATATGTGAATTATAAAATTGATGCATTTATCCAAATCCTCTTCAGTTTTCCAAAAACAAGCAACATAGAAACACACAATTTGGAGATCATCTTAAGTGAAGTTAGTCAGGCTCAGAAGGCCAAAATTGCATGTTCTCCCTCATTTGCAGATTATAGACCTAAAACAAGTGCAGCAATATTATTGGATATGGGTCATAAACTGAGGGGAGAAGATGCACAGGAGGAATAGGGAAATGGAAGGAAACCTAAAACTTGAATGTGGTTGATGTGCTCACTGTAGAGGAGTGAATATAGTAATCTTAAACTGGCAGAGGCCACTATGGAAAGGGGACTAGGAAGTAGTGAAGAGGTCTGGTAGAAGTGAACCAGTGCGAGTTGTAATACACGTGCGTGGAAGCAACACTATGAATCTCTCTGTATAGCTATCTTTATCTCAAACCAGCAAAAATGATATGTGTTATCCCTTATGTTTTCTCTTCAATAAAATCAGGGAACAAGAGGGCAAATAGGTTCTGCCGAAAGCAGGTGGGGAGCTGGGAGGGGGGAAGCAATGTACACACATGTCAGTAAATGTAAAAACAGTAAGAAAAGAAACACATAATTTAACACAGGACACACAGTTACTCCTCATGGGCTTTTGACATGGCCCAGATCTGTAGTACATTTTCATTTAATTACTCCTGTCCATGTACCTGGCAACAGTGCTTGTGAATCTGTACATCACCACATGCAGATGTCATCCCTCACTATAACCCTCTGTCCTTTTTCCTCTCAAGCATGTCATTGACATTTGTTTTACCAAATCCACAATCCCAAAGATGATTTTGCATATCCTATATCATAGGAGAGTCACCTCGTATGTTGTCTGCCTAGTGGAGATATATGTTTTTATCTATTTATTGGAACTATGTATGGCATTCTTCTAACTGAAATGGGCTCTACATTGATCATGGTGATCTGTCAATCCCTGTATTTCCTAATAATGTTTGCCCATGGCCTCTATGACTTCTGGGCATTGTTGTCTTTGTAGTAGGTACTTGGATTCCCAGATACATAATTTAGTTATCTTACAAAAAGATAAAAGGATGTGTAATTTGACAAGTTCTACTATGATACTTCTCAGGTCCTTCATCTTACCTGTGTTGATATCTTATTCAGTAACAAAATCAAGTAATTTTTTGGTACCAGGTTAGGATTTCTTCCTTTCTTCAGCTACCTGTTCTGTTACTATGTATCATTTCTCAATTCTTATGATCACATCATAAACTGTGAAATATAAATCTTTCCCAATTAATGAGTTTTATCTATGAGATATTTGTATATTTTATGGAACAGGCCTTGGGGTGTGCCTTGGTTTAACCATATCACATTCTTTCATAATCAATAAAATGGCCTCCATCATGTAGGTACAGATTACAGTTATTATAATATCATGAACCCATATAGAAGGCTTCCTATGTGTCAGGCACTGCATACGGTGTTCTATGTAGCTTGTTTCATTTCATGTGTGTTACCTACCTCACACTATTTATATGTACCTACATTATTATTCTTGTGTTAAAAAATGAAAGATCATATTACTATCATGTAGCCTGTTCTACTTTTTTAAGTACAGTGAGTGAAACCATGCTTGCAGCAATTTGTCTAATTACAGACACACAGCACCATTCCAAGAGAATCCTAGGTTGTGATCTTCTTGACAAACCAACAAGAGTTATAAATTTTCTCACTCCAGGAAGAGAACTATTGTTTATTGTAGTCTTCTTTTCATGTTTCCAGGTCATCACAGGGCAGAGCAGTTGGTGGCACCATTTGCAGTCATAATAAGAGGATAGCTACAGGACAAAGGCAAAGATTACAGGAAGTGTAGAGAAGTAATAAATTCAGCACAGTATATTATTACCCCACTCCAGTATACCTTTAAAGCTATATATTGCTAGTTAGGGAGCTGGGATGATGTGGGAAAGAACTGGAGTATTTTACCAATGGCCAGGTGAAACACAAAAACATTGGATTTTTGAATTTAAGGCCTCTGTTGTTAAACAAGATCTCTAATGCATGAGACATTCCACTAGCCCTAAAAATAATGCATTTTTGAATTTCAAAGCAGTCAACAATCCCTAACACCTTGTGCTCAGTGGCACAGTAGGAGAAGAGGAGTTCCAACTTGCACACATTGGGACATAAGTAAAAACAGAAAGCCCCTGTAATTTCAACAAATGCATCATCAAAATGGAAGATACAATTTACACAGACAGGAGACTAGGGATCCACACAGAAATCTGACCTTAAAAAAGAGTTCCTTGATTTTCCTACATAATCACTGATGAAGGACCATCTTAATAAGGGTACTATCATCTGAGCTTACTTCTTGGGGTACCAGAAGCCCTTCTTTGTTTCAGTTTTATTCTATTTTATTTTATTCTTGAATTAGCATGCATTAATAATATGAATGGGTTTGTTGCAATAATTCAATTCAGGAGTAAAGTGTACTTTGAACAAGTTGATATCCTCCGTTATATTCCCATTATGTCCCCACTTTTTCAAACATTGTTTGGTGGGTTTCATTATGCTTTTTTCATGTGTGTTTGTGTGTATTACACATGTTGATTATTCTTACTCCTAAATATCCTTTCCTCCAACCCATCCTATTTTACATTCATTTCCATCATCAGTATTATAGTCATCAGCATCAGCATCATTTTATATTTACCTAAACCCTTCAATTTTAAATCTCCAAAATCCAATGACCTCTTATTTTCACTGGCTCAGGAGGGTAGTAAAGATACAGTACGGATCTAAGGATGGGACTGTCACCTTGACATATGTACAAGAAGAAATATACATACTGGCAACCACTTTCTACAATGCAAAGGGGTATGGAAAATGCTTCCATTTAAGATCGGTGGCCCAACCTCTGCAAAGATGACAAAGGATGACCAATATTAAGTCTGTGACTTCTCTTAAGAGTGGAGCCTGAAAGTATCCTAGCAGGGCTTGGTAGAATTCTTAGTAGCTGGCACTTAGCTCCAGCAATGATTACCTTGGACCAGTAACCTTCTCTATGATGACAGTACCAGAGTCATTTCAAGATGCATTGCCAAACTAAGAAATTTGCCACACCCACAGGCAATGCTAGAGTGTTTCCACAATGAGGTGGCATCCGTTGCTTGACCTTTGACAGGGGATCAGGTGAATCTGGGAGTCACTGGGCAATTAGATCTACCAAAGGATCGCACTCTACTGAATAAGGCCCTGCATCAGACTGTGTCTTACTTCACATCAGACAAGATGAGGAGAGGGTCAGCCTCCACCTTTTCATCTATGACTTGCCCTGTTTTACTGGAATTGAAAAGGAATGCAATTGACTAATTTAACCTTTGACACATACAATCATCATAGCTAGAAGACCCCAAAAGTAGGAGCTCTGATAAGCAGTTTCATTCAACACACCTGATGAAATTTTTCACCAATTTTGTTTTCTTTTATTTTTCCTTCACTAACTTTTTATTACATTTGGCTAATTATATATATTACTTGAATAATTACCTTGGATGTGTTCTCACTTCTTTATCATGTTCTGTTTTTTAATATCAATTTTACTTTCACTAATGTTTATTGTTTTAGTCTCTCTCTGAATCGTTCTTCTCCATCCCATTAGTATTGTACAGATTGTTATTTTGTGTCTTTATGTGTGTTGCTTTTAAATTGTTGATGATAATGCTCATTGATTTGTCCTTCTAAAGTTGGGCTTTGGATTGAACTCAGAACTTTCAAAATGTAGGGACCATGCTTTAATATTGACATATAACCACACTTCAGTTCACAAAAACTGCACTTTCAGCCATGAAAGACTTCATCCATTTCAAAATCAGCTTGATACTTCAACATAAGGAATACCAGGGAAAAAGAAGTTATCTGACAACCAAGCCCCAAGTGTGCACATAAAAGGAAGGGCTGAAGACATACTATTGGATACCTATGATACAGAAACAACAGAGAAAAAAAATAACTTCTGTCATTAATCATCTACTAGGAGAGCTGCAATATCACATTTCCACACATTTTTGCACCACACAGAGATGACTTTCATGGACTTCAGACCTGGAAGATCTTCGGATTTTCATTTCTTAACTATGACCCATCAGAGAGTAGCATTACCTAGTATATACAGACAGAAAAATTTCTGAAAATGTATGTTGGCATACTTTTTACAACAATGCTAATGTAGTGTACATTACTGTACATTGTGTTAGATGATTAAAGTTATTTGTGTAAGTTAAGGTGGAAATTAAAGAATAATTAGAAATGAAACTGTGAATAGTATTCATGAGTTTCACCTTAGAAAGCCCTTAGGGTCTTGCAACAATAATGTAAAATAATTTGGACAACTGTGAGCTCTATGAATTGAGTTTTCAAGGTCATGTAAAAGTCAGTAATCAGCCAGTCCTACTAGCACTACAATTTGATAACTCCAGTGTATTTGCTTCCATGCATATATCTTTCTCATGATTGTCTACATGAGGAAGTCCCTTGTGAAAAATATATTCGTAGGAAACATAAGTTCAGAATCTTAGGTTTATACTTCAGGTATGGGAGGATCTTTGGATCTGCTGTCCTTGATCAAAGCACGGCAAAGGAGCATAATAAGACAGTAAGTGCCTGGGAAGTAGATCCCTGTGATAAGGACACATACGGATGAACATGACACATGCGGATGAACATGACATTCTCCATATCATAATGGGAGCATAATGACCCAAAACTATGTCATTATGAGAATTGTGAAGTTCGTTTTTTGTTCTAAATAATGTACAAAAATTCTTTTTTAAAATGTTTACTTCCCTGCATATCACTTCTATATTCCATACACACCACACAATCAAATAGAAGCAGATGGGTCTTCCTAAACCATTCCCTAAATCCTCTGTAAGATTTATGAATATGGTGAGGAGGAGGATGACAGTGAGAAAATACATGATGAACTGTTTCTGATGACTTTCTAGGCCCAGGAATGGAGCAATGCTCTTTATGCAGCTTGTGTAATTATATATGCTTATTTTTATTTGTGTTTTTAACATTTTATTAACATATATTTGTTGTACACACAGTTTCATTGTGATATTTCTACATATGCTTACAATGAACCTTGGTTAGATTCATTCCCTTCATCATTCACTTTCATACCCCTCCCCCTACTTAAAATCCTTTAAATAGGTTTCATTCTTTTCTCATACAAGTATATAATGTACATTGACCTTTAACCTCTCCATTCCTCCTCCCTCTCTCATTAGTTCCTAACCCCTAAAAGGTCCATTTTGTATTCTTGTCCTTCATTTCCTGTGTTTATTCATTGTTCCAAGGGGCTTTGCCTTGGTATTTAACCTATGAATATACTGTACTTTAATCACATTAACACTGTCTATTACTCTTGTCTTAACATTTCATACTATATATATTATTTAACAGGTGTCAGTGCATTTGATTTCACTGTGACTTCTTCCTACACTGACTCAATTCACATTTTATACATGATCATCTTACAGATAGTAAAATAGCAAATCATGCAAACTGTAGTAGGTTGTTAGGTAGAAAAGAGTGAAGACATGTGGACATTGGACGGTCTTATTTCAGACACAGAGGATAATGCTAGAAAAATTATAGCAGGTTGTCTCCTTGACAATCCTAGTATCCACATCTCCTTCCTGTCACTCTTAGCAGTCTACTCCTTGGTCACTGTCCTCTTCTTTTGCACAGCACAGTGGAATGCATGGCATCAGTGGCATTGACTATAGGAAAGATATCCCTATAGTCTTTGCCAAGGCCACAGACAAGAGGTCACAAAAATATTCTTGTAAAGGATATTTGAAAAATATTCTTGTAAAGGATATTTGAAAAATATCCTTTTCCAAGTTTTTATTAACCTACAAATCTCCAAAGAAGAAAAAAATGTAAGCCCTTGATTATATTAAGAAATTGGACATAGTTTGAAAATAGACCTTAAATGTACTTGTGATTAAGTCCCCTGGATCTGTACTTTAAACAAAGATTGGACAATCTACGAAAGTTTTGTGCATCAGATGCAGATTTTGGCAGTTTGATATTAAATCTTGTCAACTGTACTTACTATTGCTGTTATGTAGAACAGGTTGTTGTTATTGAACCATTGATATTTAAGTTAATTTCTAGACACAACTTCAGTGAGTAAGGATTAAACATGAAATAAGTGGTCCATATAACAATATAGTATGATGGACGTAGTTAACTAGGGAAAAGTGATACTTAGGTATTATTATTGATAAGTATGAGATTAATATTCTTATAATTTAAGTAAAATATATTCTGACCTTGAAGTTACCGCTTTCCTATTTCTGTAAAAAAATTTTCCAATATAAGTGTGTACTGTATATTTGGAAAGAATAACTAACTTTGGCTTTGAAGGCTAAAACTTACTTGGCACCAATATGGCAATATTGTGAAAAATCTGTTTATTTTAAAAATGATTCTCCATATCAAGCAATGTTGCCCAAATCATATGGAATCACATATTGGTATTTTCCTGTGTTCACTTTCATTCTCTTCAGGAAATGTCCCACTATTAGTGACAAGATAAAACAACTCTTGTTTTGGCTTATGTTAATTACACATATGACCTACAGTCAATTTGATTATATACCCACGTATCCATTATTCATGAATGTAGTCCAGATTTCATAGCTGAAAGAACATTATTGGCACAAAGGTAAAGAGGCAGGTAATTCTTATGTCTTGAGCTGAAACTCATAAAGAGATTCACACTATTTTACTGGTGTATATTAATTGTCAATAGTAAGAAATATCATTGTGACATTTCCATGCGTGCATATTATTTACTTTGATTCTATTCAGCTATCCATTCCTTTCTGTTATTCTCCTCTTCTATCTCTTTACCCTTTGCCTTCCAAGTCCCAAGAGCTTAACATTCTATTTTCATGACTTAGTTTTTGGTTTTGCTTTTGATATTTTCCCAACAACTACAATTAGTAGTTGTAGGAATTATGACATATTTGGGATGGGTATATTTTACTTACGATGACGTTCCAACTGCATCCATTTCCAGAAAAATAAAACATAATTTCAGTATTCCTAGTGGTTGAGGAGGACTCTACTGTGTATGTATACAATGTTTTGTTCATTTATTTGTGCATTTATTGGGTACTTAGGCTGCTTCAATAATTTGGTTACTGTGAATACTGCTGTGGTAAACAGGGAAATATAGTTATTTCTGCTGTAATCTAAGTGATTCTTCAGGCTATATATATAAAAGTGGTATGGCTGAGTCATATGGGAGTTCTGTTTTAAAGTTAAGGAATCTCTATATTGAATAATAGTGACCAAAATATTATATTTCTGTTACCAGGGAATCAAAGTTCCTTTCTCAAAACATCCTCACTAGCATTTATTGATATTTATATTTTTGATGATAGTCACTCTGACCATGGTTGGGTGAATTTTTTCAAGGTAGTTGTTTTTCAATAGTAGGGTTTGATTCCAGGGCCACAGGCTTGACATTCTAGCACTTGACTCACAGCAAAATTCTTTTTTGACATAGTTTTGCTTTAGACTATTTTTCAGACAGGATCTCACACTTACGCTCAGACTGGCCTCAGACTTCCAAATCCCTATCTCTGCCTGGCAGTAGCAGGGATTATAAAGGTACACTGCCACATGTAGACCTTAATGTAATTTTGACTTGTAATACTGTGTAAAGATGTTGAGTATTTTTTCATGCATTTATTGGCTATTTATTCTTCTTCATTTGAAAAGAATTCAGTTCATGTGCCCATTTGGAGTATTTATCTTTGTTGTTATTTAATTTTTGAGTTGCTTACATGTTCTGGATATTCATCCCCCTAAAATCATTATCTGCAAAATATTTTCTCCTATTCTTTATGCTATTTCTTTACTCCTTTGAGTGTTTCTTTTGGGATGCAGAAACTTTCCCAGTTGTAAATTTTTGCTCTTATTTTCTGAGAAACTTTGCTATTATTCAGGAAGTTTTTGTGTATACCCATATGTTAAAGTGTTTCTCCTATTTTCTTCCAGTGATTTCATGTTTTAGGGTTCGC
Organism: Castor canadensis; assembly: GCF_047511655.1. Lineage (NCBI taxonomy): Eukaryota > Metazoa > Chordata > Mammalia > Rodentia > Castoridae > Castor > Castor canadensis. The sequence continues at coordinate 37,885,694 of NC_133399.1, forward strand.
ATGAAGTTCTTTGATCTCGTTTTAGTTGGTTTTTGTACACGGTGAGACTCACACACAATTTCAAATTCCAGTGCATTTTGACAACTGTATTCATTAATAAATTTACTGTTTACACAATCACAACATTCTTAAAGACAATCACAAGGATCAATATGTATTAAGCTCAAGACATCTCTTTGGTGCTACAGATGTAATGTAGATGGTTGCAATTTCAGCTATTTCCACAAAGTAGTGTGAGCATAGAAAGTTCAAGAGATTTTCGTGTTTTCTTCATTTCATACCTGGTTAATGATAATGGACAGCCATGTTGAGTTTAGGACATGCATCCTAGGACACCGTCCCCTCTAGTTGAAACAATATATTCTTCCAAGGACAAAATGAAATTTGTGTGTTATCATAAAGATACTATTATTGTACAGACTCCATGAGTATATTCATGGTATATAGAAGAAAAAGAAGAGTTATGTGACAAGGTATGTTTTTTGTTGGAGAAACAAAAGTGGGTGATTGTACTAAAAGATAAGATATTTAGAAATCAGAGTTTTATCCAGCACTAACATGTTATATAGAAAATATCACTTGTGTGAATTGAAGAAAGGAACAATATTTTTTAAAGGATATTCAATATAAACTTCCAAGTTAAATCCTTGTCCATCTCTCAGGAAATTTTATGCATAAAATAATTTGACTTTGCTTCTATTGATGTGCTGTATTACATTTATAGCTTTGCGTATGTTGAACCACCCCTTCATCCCTGGGATGAAGCCAACTTGGTCATGGTGAATGATCTTTCTGATGTGTTGTTGGATTTGGTTTGCCATTATTTTATTGAGGATTTTTGCATTGATGTTCATTAGGGAAATTGGCCTGTCATTCTCCTTTTTGAAGATATCTTTGTATGGTTTGGGGATGAGAGTAATATTCACTTCATAAAATGAGTTAGGCAGTGCTCCTTCCCATTCTATTTCATGGAACAGTTTAAAGAGAGTTGGTATTAGTAGTTCTTTAAATGTCTGTTAGAATTCAGCAGTGAATCCATCAGGTCCTGGACTTTTCTTTTTTAGGAGGCTCTTGATGGCAGCTTCAATTTTTTTGTGTGTTATGGATCTATTCAGGTGATTAATATGCTCTTGGTTCAGTTTTGGGTGGTTGTAAGTTTCTAGAAATCTGTCTATTTCTTCAAGATCAAACTCCAATGACTTTCATCACTGAGACTGAAAAATCTACGCTAAAATTCATTTGGAAACACAAGAGACCATGAATAGCCAAGGCAATACTCAGCAAAAAGAGCAATGCTGGAGGTATCACAATAACCTGACTTCAAAGTATATTACAAAACAATAGCAATAAAAACAGCATGGTATTGGCACAAAAACAGACATGAAGACCAGTGGAACAGAATAGAGGACCCAGATATGAACCCACACAACTATACCCTCCTCATTTTTGACAAAGGTGCAAAAACACATGATGGAGAAAAGACAGCCTCTTCACCAAATGTTGCTGGGAAAAGTGGTTACACATCTGCAAGAAACTGAAGCTAGATCCACGTCTATCACCCTGTACTAGTATCAACTCAAAATGGACCAAGGACCTAAATATCAGACCTGAAACTCTGAAGTTACTGCAGGAAGGAGCAGGAAACACTCTGGAACAAATAGGTATAGGCAACGACTTCCTCAATAGAATCCCAGCAGCCCAGCAACTAAGAGAAAGGATGGACAAATGGGACTTCATAAAATTAAAAAGCTTCTGCACAACAAAAGAAATGGTCTCTAAACTGAAAAGACCACCCACAGAGTAGGAGAAAATATTTTCTAGCTATACATCAGACAAGGGACTGATAACCAGAATATACAAGGAAGTTAAGAAACTAAACTCTCCTAAAATCAATAAACCAATTAAGAAATGGGCAACTGAACTAAACAGAACTTTTTCAAAAGAAGAAATTCAAATGGCCAAAAAAACACATGAAAAAATGCTCACCATCTCTGGCCATAAAGGAAATGCAAATCAAAACATCACTAAGATTCTACCTCACCCCTGTTAGAATAGCCATCATCCAAAACACCATCAACAACAAATGCTGGTGAGTTTGTGTAAAAACAAGAACCCTAAACCACTGCTGGTGGGAATACAAACTGGTGCAGTCACTCTGGAAAAAAATTTGGAGATTATTAAAGATCTCAACATATACCTACCATATGATCCAGCAATCCCACTCCTGGGGATATACCCAAAGGACTACAACACAGGTTACTCCAGAGGCACCTTCACATCCATGTTTATTGCAGCATTATTCGTAATAGACAAGTTATGGAAACAACCAAGATACCCCACTCCTGATGAATGGGTCAAGAAAATGTGGTACTTGTACACATGGAATTTTACTCAGCCATGAAGAAAAATGAAATCTTATCATTTGCAGGTAAATGGATGGAACTGGAGAGCATCATTCTGAGCAAGGTCAGTCAGGCCCAGAAGACAAAAAATTGTACGTTCTCCCTCATATGCAGACTTTAGATCTAGGGCAAATGCAGCAATGTGGTTGGACTTGGATCACATGACAAGGGGAGAGCACATACGGGAGATATAGGGAGAGGTAGAAAACCCATACCATGGGTCATAACACATGGGTACATGAAAGCAATAATAGGAATCTTTCTGTATAGCTATCCTTAACTGAACTAGCAAAAATGCTTTGTTTTTTCTTACTATGCATATGTCCTTTCTTCAACAAAATCAGTGATAAGGGCAGAATGGTACCTGCCTGAAACTGAGGAGGGGAGGAGGGGAAGGGTGGAAGAGGGGGTCAGGGTGGAGAAATGACCCAAACAATGTATGCACATGTAAGTAAATAAACAAAAAAAAAGAATTTGAAGTAGATGTGTGCACCTCACAGAGAGATATAAAACCAATTGCTGATATAAACTACTTTACTTCAAGGACATTGAGTATTGTGTTTTATAACTACTTAGAGGATCTTTTGATATATTTTGGGTAATCTCTGAAAGATCTTTATGGACATACGAATTGATAGTCACATAAATGTTGTCATTAAAATCTGTCTACCAAGTTTATGACAGTAGTTGCCTTTAGGAGATATTTGTGTATGAGAATGAAATAATGAAAAGAAACCAATAACTTGAATTTAATTTGCAATAATTGAAATCATTAAAACATTTTATAAGCATATAGAATTGCACAAGGAATTTTCAGTAGGCTATTTCCATTTAGGAATAAATGTATTTTGATCAAATTCTATCCTCTATGACTATTTCTTATAATCCTCATTAAATATATAAAACATATATTAAAATTTATATGCTGAAATAAGTATTTACTTTTATTGTAAATAACAACTTGCAATTAAAATGAACTATGACTCCATGCCAGTGTATTTGTAAGGCTCTAGTTCATGAAATACCATCAGTAACTTTTCATGCAGATATTCTGTTGAAATTTCTTTTGGTATGATGCTATTGTATGTGAATATTTTAATATGTATATTTAATTACCCAGGTGAATATAGTCATTAGTGAGATTGACAACAACAAGTAAAGCAATTCAATAATGCTTGTAAGAAAGTATTACTACAATCCAATAAGTAATTTTTCCCATTTTCCAAATAAAGGAGCTGCCAATATGTATTTACAGTAGTTCCTGAGCTTTTCACTTTTACCTTTTATCTTATTGAAATTATAGTTACACCTGTTTTAAAAATCCAACTTACAGTTACAGAGCTGAAGGAAGGAAATGTAGATAACATGTCAGGAAAATTTATGCAAAACTTCGTTGATTCCTCATCTGAAATCTGGAATTGGTGATTTACCTAGTTCTAAAATTTTCAACTGGAAATGACAGGGCTTATACTCAAAAAACAGTGAAGCAGTGTCAGCAGTTCACTGTGGGATACTGAATAAAAAAGATAAGGAAATCGGTGTTTTATGGGGTTGATAAGACATTTTATGGGGCTGATAAAACTTTATGAAAATCTCAAGATGTTTCTTATTTTTTAAACTATTGACAAGTTTAGTGGCCACCATTCTGGTCTGTGATGTCCTTGATGTTTTAGTCTATCAAAGCCAAGAATTGGAGTAATGTGTTGAATGAATTTTAAAATATAAATAATATTTCACTGAATAGTTAACTGATTTTTATCCTTTTTCAATAAACTGTAGGACGTTTTACAGTAAACACAGACTTGTTATCTCTAATGGTCTTGGTTTCCTAGCACTGTTCAGTACAGAATCTCCATCAAGTAGGTATGTATAGAATGAGACAAAACAAATTTGAAAAAGATCTATGAAGATTTTGAAATATTGCTGAAGGCTTATGGAACTCAACTCGTAAAATGTGAAGTGAATATGTATAAAGCTAGCCACCTTCATGCACACCTGATGTCTATATGCTCTGGCAGTAGGATGTCTGGAGCCAGAAGAATGAGATGAAACTGGGATATAATGAGAGCAGAAGACTTTGTTCCTGATTGCATGTTTCTCTTTTACCACTCTCTTTTGTATTTCAAAGGTGTCCTAGCAACATAGAAGAAAATCTAGCATTTGTCTCAGAATTCCATCTCATGGGACTTTTGGAGGATCCAGAATAGTATTCTTTACTGTTTGGACTGTTCCTGTCCATGTATCTGATCACAATGCATGGGAACCTAGTCATCATCCTGGCTGTCAGCTTTTACGCCCACCTGCACACCCCCAATGTACTTCTTCCTCTCCAACCTGTCCTTGACTGACATCTGTAGTCTCTACCACTGTTCCCAGATGGTGTGGACATTCTGAACATTCTAATTAAGAGTAGAGTCAATTCCTGTGGTTACTGCCTAACACAGATGTCTCTTATACTCACTCTTGTATGTTTGTATGGATGGATACTATGCTTCTGACTGTGATGGCCTATGATGGGTATGTGGCCATCTGTCACCTCCTGTATTGCCAAGTCATTATGAGTCTTCTTAGTTTTGGCATCATTTCTGCAGTTTTTTGAATCTCTGCTGCACAATTTGGTTACCTTACAAATTACCATATATAAGGATGCGGAAATTTCTAGTTTCTTCTGTGATCCTTCTCAAATTCTTACTCTTTCCTGTCCTAACACCTTAACCAATAACATATTCATGTACTTTGTTGGCATTATATATGGTTTATTACCCATCTCAGGAATCCTTTTCTCGTATTATAAAATTATTTCTTCCTTTCTGAGGACCCAATTATCAGATGGGAAGTATAAAGCATTCTCCACCTGTGGGTCTCACCTGAGTTGTTGGCCTGTTTTATGGAACTTGCCTAGGAGTGTATGATGTCTCAGTTGCATTGCATTCTCAAAAAAACATTCAATGAGCTCAGTGATTTTCACAGTGGTCATTCCTATGATGAAACCCCTTCATCTACAGCCTGAGAAAAAGGACATTAAAATTACCATGAGGCAGCTCCACAGAAGTGCAATCTGATATCAGCTCCTATGGGGCTCATCTGGCAAATAAGTTGGGGAAAGTAATATAGGGTGATGTACAGTTAATGTGGTAGAGATATTATGCACTCAGGTATGAAAATGGAAAAATAAGACTTGTTGAAATTATTCTAGAAGGGGGTAGGTAGATGAAGGGGGGTGATGAAGAAGTGAATTTAACTAACATATATTTTATTTACTATCATAAATGTCATAATGCGCTCTCACTACAGTACTAATATAGTACTAAAAATAACATTAATTTAAAATAAAATAAATAAAACTTAATATCTAGACATGCAGTTCTTGTTTGTTTGGTCAAACTCTGTTTGTATTGTTAAGGCTTTACTTGCTCACGATGTTTCTTAGAATAATGGTTCCCAACATTTGGAGGAGGATAAATGTAAAATTTGTACAATGGTTGAAAAGTCACTGTCTGGAGATAGGACTGGGTTGCACAAGTGATATATAGTACTGATCCTGTTGAAACTCAATGGTAAATATTGACAAAAATTCTCACATATCGACATATTACATGGAAATCTAAATAAAATTATGTGGAAAGGGCACCATAATTTTTAAAGGAATAGTGCAGTAATAAGATATCAAATTTAATCATGTTACTCTCTCAGGTAATGCTGTGTCTGCAAAAGCATAAGTATATTTGTGGACTATGCACAAAAACTCAAAACCACTTGTAATTATATATTAGAACATTTCAGGGGTAACAGGTTATGTATACTATAATACAAGAACTTAGGCACTCTATATATAAGTTCTTTAGAAAATTGTTTATGGACACATAAAGCTTTTGTGACAAGAATTTCACCTACTAAATTTCTAACCTTAATTGCCTCCTTAGGAGAAGCAAGCAGGAAAATGGAATCATGCAGAAATACTTAGAATTGAAATTTCATAGCTAGCCAGTCTGGTATGAACAAATTATTAATTCTGAAGCAAATAAGGTTGAAATTTCATATTCGGTATAGGTAAAGTACACATTTATTGTAATATGTAATGTTAATTGACCAGTTTCTTAATGTCATAAATATTCTATTGTGGTAATTTGCAACCCTGGTGCAAGAACTTCACCTGAAGATTTCAAATTAAATTTGCTATGTTTGAAGCTATGAAATTTATATATTTTAAATATCTATCTATTCAACTGAACATATTTTTTAAAGCTTTCTTACAAAAATGTTAATTAATTGACTTTCCCACGATGTTTCTATCATTTTTACTTTTTATTCTGGCCCCTATTAAATGTTAGTAGTTCAAACAAAATAATGAGCTGGAATTGCTTTCTAGTCGTGGTCCATATGTCAAGAAGTCCTGATAAGAAAATCTATTAAGTAAGCATAAGGAGGTTACAATCCAAACTAGAGTTATGGGATTTTCCCTGGTACTCAAGTCTTCATCTACAAAAATGGAACAAAAATGAAGCATTAATACCAGGATACTATAAAATAAGGAACCAAGCTAATTAGCCAAACAATCAAGCTATGTTTAATACAGCAAATATTTTACTGAGATTTTATATACTGATAGATATAAATCTGTATTGAGTAATAAATTTTAAGTGTTTCTTAACATTTCATCATGTTTTACCATTGGCAGTTAGAGTGTACACTCATGACACATGTTGTTAGCAGTGTTGGAAGATTATATGACTTTAACTAAACTATATTTATCAATGTTTGAGTTCACACGGGCCAAGGATAGGACTCATGTATTATTTGATTGAACAATTACCTCCAGAAAGGAGAGAAATTAAGAAAACAAAAATGATGGAAACATGGTGCACACAAGAAGGTTTTCTGATTAAAAGTTCCAGCTTCAGTTTAGGATATCAAGAATTGACTTCAAGCTCCTACACAGTGTTATCAATATTCAAAACTCAAGGCGATTTGTACCATTGTTGTATATTAAAGTGAGGAATATGTGACTATTTCATAATACTTTAAGGAAATTATTTTGATTAAAGAGGGAAGGATATTTATTAGTCTCTCTTTTTCTCTTCAAAGAATAGATTGCATTTCAGTGATCAGGGCTTATTGGCACTGATGTTCTTGGTCTTCTAACATTGAGTGTCTTAGTGGAATGTTTCTAATTTCCTGTGAATGGAAGATGATACAGAAATTAATAATGCCAGGGTTCTAAAAAGATTGTTGTGATAACAACTATGAATTATTACTGAAGTTTTACAGTTTTGAAATAGGAGTGCTTCACTTGTAAATGTGGGGATTTAGCATATATAAAGTGGTAACTTTATTCAAGTCCTCTTTAGTTTTTAAAAAGGTGTCCCAGCAACATAACAACACATAATCTAACACAGGCCAACATTTATTCCTCATGGACTTTTCAGATGGCTCAGAACTGGACCATATTCTCATTTGATTGTTGCCATCCATGTACATGGTCACACTGCTTGGGAACCTGTTCATCAAGGCATCCAGAAATGACCACTCAACACCACACCCATACCCTTCTTCCTCTCCAGCATATTATCAAGTGACATCTGTTTCACCTCCACCACAGTCTCAAAGATTATTTTGCATATACAAACTCACAGGAGTTTTTTACCTACTTAATGGAAATATTTCTTTTCATCTTTCTTTGGGAACTATGTGTGATAATCTTCTGACTGTAATGTTCTATGCTTTTTACATGGCATCTCTCAGCCCCTGTATTGCATAGTAATTATGCACCATGGCCTCTATGCCTTCTAAGTTTTGATGTCTCTCTAATTAGGATCTAGGTCTTCCAGATATGCAATTTAATTAGCTTACATTTTGTCAGTTTCAAGGATATAGAATTTGAAAAATTCTACTGTGACCCTTCTCATGTCCTTAATTTTTCCTCTGTTGATACCTTATTCAGTAACATAGTCAAGTAGTTTCTTGGTACCAGGTTAGGATTTCTTACCTTCTTCAGGGTCATGTCCTTTTACTATATTTTATTTCTCAATTCTGATAATCCCATCATAAACTGTGAAATACAAATCCTTCTCCACCAATGAGTTTTACTTGTGTGTTGCTTGCGTATTTGTGGAACAGGGCCGAGGGTGTTCCATGGTTTAGCTTTACCAAATTACTTCATATAAAAGGCTCCTATGTGTCAAGTACTGAGCAAGGTGTTCTATGTAGCTTGTTCCTTTTCATGTTTATCACCTCATGCTATTTATATGTAAGATCATGTTATTATAACGTACCTTGTTCTATAGTTTTAGGTGCAGTGATTGAAGCCATTCTTGCATAGAGCTGTCAAATTACAGACACACAGCACCATTCCAAGGGAATCCTCAGATATAGTCTCCTTTACAAATGAACAACCTCACCCTTGCCAGGAAGGTTCTCTTAACACTTGAACCACTGTGCCAGCTAAGACCCCTGTTGCTTACTGTAGTCTTCTTTTGAGGGTTCTTTGGGCTCTCAGGGCTGATCAGTGGGTGGCACAATTTACAGCCACTATAATAGGACAGCTAGAGATCACAGGCAAAGGTTTCAGAACTTATAGAGATATTGTAAGACAGCACAGACCCTTCTTGCCCTCACTGCAGAATACCCTTGAAGCTGAGTGGCTTGTAATCAATCCACTCAGTCTCAAAAGTTGATGGAATATCAGTGTTTGGCTTCATGACTGTTTATGGAATTGGTGAGTTTTAAAATGATCCTGAGATGCACCACCGGTTGAAGCCATTGGACCTGTCCTTTAAACTGTCTCTTGGCTGGCAATTAATAAAAAAATTTAGGAAACTGTATCCAAAATATGACAATTTAATTTTTAAACCTGATTCTAACTTACTGTTTTTCAAATATAGGAGCAGGCTGTTGGACTCAGCATTGCCGTCTATAGTAATTTCTAGTGAAAGCAACATAATTGGGTAAAGATTAAATAGAGAATGGTTGTTTCCTAAAGGATTAATTTTTGTGGTATATATTTTAAAAGGGCAAAATAAAATTTAATGAAATTATTGTTTGTATAGATAAGATTACTCCATATACCATTCAGGCAAGTTTTAATATGATCTGAAAGTAATGTTTTTTCTATTTCTGGAGGAGATATTTTTGTTTGGTGATTATAAATATATATAGTATTTAGATACTAATAGGTCACTGTCATTTCTGATTCCCCAGAGTAATGCTTTGATTGACTTGAAAGCAATCCTCAAAATATGGTAAGCATTGAATTACACATTGCTACATTCTCTGATATTGTCCTAAATAAGCTTGGTTAACCCATCCAGTGTGTTCTGTCTTCACTATTAACCACTGCATGGATTTCCCATATAAATGGCGATAAGTTAAAATAGCATCTTTTTGTGTCCCTGTCATGGACACATAGTACATTTATTGTTCTGCAATATCAGCAAGATCATTCAAAACTTAAACATTTTGGCAGAGATATAATGTGAGTTAAAAAGGAAAAAAAGGTTCAATTAGAAGGTAGCAGGTATATCTCATTGTTCTATGTCCCCTTATCTTTTGAAAATTGCATTAATCAGTAACATTAATATTTCCCCAATAGTGATCCTACAGTGTAAAAAAGAAATAATGTGATAAAATATTTAATAACTGTGAGACATCTCTTCTGTGCCACACGGGTTGTGAAGATTCATGTAATTCTGCTTTATTCCATTAAGCAACGTGACCACAGAAAGGTGGAAAGATTTGCACACGTTCTGCATATCGGAGCATATCAGCGATAAAAGTGAGACCCATTCCAGAGCCCTGTCTCTTCTGTTGGAGACAAATGGAAATATTATTCAACATACAACCCAAATTTTCTTCAGGAGTTATCATGGAGAAAATATTGTTGGACAGACCGCAGAAATACTTGATGCTATACTTCATGAAATAGAGGATGAAGTGAGAATATCTTATTTTTGTAATTAGAATATGAATGTATGTGACTAATAGTAAAATTGAACATGCATCAAATGCTGGAAATCAATAACCTTTGTCCCAGAAACATATCATAAAGAGGTTGTCCTTTGTGCAATATATGGAAATAAGCATGAGAAATTTTAAATGACTTTAATGATACATATACAAGTTAAATAATATCCCTCCTTTGGGTAATGTCATGCAAAACTTAAATCCCTTCAAAGACTTATATACATTTCTCAGAGAGACTTAAATCCACATGCAGGTATAAATTAGTACATTTCAAGAGCAATAGGTGTTATGTTATATACTACTTAAATGAGATTTCACATATTTTACATATTTTAGGATAACTGTTTATGGATGCATAAACCAATTAAAACATACAACAATTTCCAGGAAATTAACACAGCAAATTCATGATAAGATTTATCTTTGGGAGCATGTATGCAGGATAATTTAATGATATAGAGATACCAAAACTAAAATTTAGTAGACAGAATTCAGATCTCTATCAAGTATTAAATGATGTAAATATTATTAAACCATTATATTTTAATATAAGGAGTGGATATTATTGCCAATAATAATAGTAAATATTTAACTACCATTTTATAAAGTTCAGGAAATATTCAAAGTCAGTGGTTTCTGAACTCTGATGCAAAAAAACCCATCAAAATCTTCACATGCAAATATTCTGATTTAATTGGCTTTTCCCTCAATCAAGGGCACAGGAATATTTTGAAATATTCAAAGGTAAATATAATAAAAAACGAAGACTTGGAACTGATGTTCACACAATTTAAGATATTTTTTACCAAATTCATCCTCATCTATATTACTGTTTATTTACCAACCTGCTTCCTCTCCCCTCATTTTTAACAGTTTTTGGTTGGTTTTATTGTGCTCTTTTCCTGAACTGTATTATGTTGAAAATACCACACAGAAGCACCTTTGTACAATTAATTTATGCTAATAAAACTCTTTTAAAAAGATAGAAAAACAAAGAACAAAAATTTAAAAACTATCAACGGAAAGTCCATATATGGGTTCATTTAAAAAACTAAGGATAGAACTACTGTATGATCCTGTTTTACCACACCCAAACATATATCCTAAGGAATGCAGGTGTATATACAGCTGACATTCCTGTACATAGATGTTTGTAGCTATGTCATTCACAATAGCTAAAATATGGAATCATGCTAGATGCTCTTCAACTAATGAATGGTAATAGAAAATGTGGCATATATGCACAATGAAGTTTTTCTTGGCCATTAAGAAGAAATTATGTCATTCACAGAAAAATGAGAAGGAAGTGAATAACACAGAAATTAATAATGAAGGAGGCTAAGAAATTTGGCTTTGTCATGTCTGAGAAGTATGTTGAAGGAGTATGGACCTCAGAAGTTAAAGCACTTCTTAATACATGGATTCAAAATATACACAGAGTACTAGGTGACATTTTTCCAACCTGTTTTTCATTATCTGAATTGGTCTGAGCAATTTAAAACACTAATGTCTAACTCAAGATTTCATTTCTTAAGTATCTCAGAGGTTCAGGAACTTAAACCCATCTTCTTTGGACAGTTACTGCCCATGTACTTGGGCAAGGTGCTTGGGAATCTGCCCATCATCCTGGCCATCAACTCTGACTCCCACCTCCACACCCTCTTGTACTTCTTCCTCTCCAATCTGTCCTTGGGTGACAACTCTTTCATCTCTACCTCAGTCCCAAAGAAGACTGTGAATATCCAAAATAAAAGCAGTTATCTCTTATATCATCTGCCTAACATAAAAGAGTCTCTTTCAATATTTTTGGATTAACAGATGGTACACTTCTGATGGTATATTTGTAGTCACACCATAATTTACCCAGTCATCATGAACATTCACCTCTGTGGCATTGTAGTTTTGTTTCTGGATACCTAGCTGCACAAATTCAATGTCTTGTAATGCACTTAGTCCGGGGATGTGGAAATTTCTAAATTCTTCTATGACCCTTCTGAATTTCATAGTTTTGAATATCCTTACACCTTTTCTGAAAATACTGTTGATATTTCTTTGATGTGGGATTTATTTCCCATTTCATGAATCCATTGTCTTTTTGTGATATTATTTCCATCATTCTGAAGATTCCATCCTCAGTTTGGAACCACAAAGTCTTCCACATATGTGAGTCTCACCCCACAATTGTTTGTTTATTTTATGGGACAAGCACTGGTGTGTCCTTTGGATCAATTTTTTCACACTGTCCCCAGAAGGCTCTATAACCTTAGTCATTTACACTGTTTTCACACCAATACTGAATACATTCCTCTGTAGACTAAGGAATAAGGAATTTTAGGCTTCCAGTGGAGCCTTTAGAACATGCATTCTAATCTCATGACTTGTGGCATGCCGTTGGAATACAAAATGCAACAAAACTAATCACTTACACATAAACCTGCTTCTTTGGTGACATTAGTTTATAGATAAATGCCTTCAGTTTCTCATCATACTTCATGGTAAAATAGTAATAGCTATGGTCAGAGATGGAGAAATGGTTAGCTTTTCTGATGTATACAAATACTCACTTTGGGAAGGTGTAATTTTTCTGAGGATGAATAATAGGAATTGTACAACAATGTATATGTAATTTTTGCAAAAGAGTTGTTCACTTGACATTGTGAAAAAATGTAATTTTTAAAATTCCACTTGTGCTTTAATCAAAATGCAAATAAAAAGCAAATGAATCTAAATAAAAAGAAGCAAAAGAAAACCCCAAATGCATGAATTTCCTCTTTAATAGAGGAAGAGCCTTAAAAATCTAATTGACATTTATCTTTATTTCTTGCTCTTCCCACATTAATAGGAAGAATCCCTTAAAGACATTGATAACGTGGACCAATTGGGTAAATTATAACATCTATACATTAGTATTCTGAGGTCATAAAATATTATTTAGGTTATGCCTCTAGTCCTTCATTTTAATGACTGTACTCCAGTGAAGTCCATGTCAGTACCAACTTGTTCCATGGTTGTTACATCATGGAGCTCCTATCTAAGTCAGAATTCCTGTAAATTATACAGTTAGGGAAGGCTAATGTACTGAAATCCCTTGGTCATGGGCCTAAACAGTCATATTAATACCCAGTAAGTGCTGAGGTGGACACTCCATGGAGGAAGGTCTATTGAAAACATTTTTTCCTGATAATCAGAACATCCATACAAATTGTGTAGTCAAAATGGAGGGTACAAATATGCAAAACTTTGTCTATGAGAAATGTGTGTTTATGTATGAGGGTACAAGTAACCATATTCAAAGCTATATATCTTCCCTTACTGATTCTCTTTCCTCTAGAAATTAATCTATGAGAGCAGAAAATAGACACCATCAAACTGTTCTGCATACTCTCAAAAGATTGATTAAGGTGACAGATTTTATGATGACAGTGTCATTTGAGGTTAGTGAGAGATTTCCTGAGTTACAAATTCTGAGATATATGGATTTTATTCCATATAGATTGCTTGAATTCATCAACACAGACTTCCCCAAGTTATAATCGCCACATTATTTTATTTTACAGAAAAGAACACACAAATTTCTGTAATTTGATCTATGCATCGAGGTCAAAACATTGAAGCCAATTTTAATTATGCTGTCTTATTAGAGGATCAGTGTCTGGGCAGGGGATCCACTTTAGTATAGTATGGGACCCTTGACCACTGTACACTTCAAGTTTGTAGGGAGTTTGATAAAAGTGACAAGTATTATTTGTGCACAATTTCTAAATGGCAGGATGTATCTAAGACAGCTTTTTTTTCAACCATGGTTTAAGAAAAGACCACCACATGTTTCAATGGTATCTATTTGCATATACATCTGAAAGAATTAGTGACATCATACAAGAGTAATACCTGCATATCAATACTTACCACAACACTCTTCACAATACACCAGTTTTTAGCACAGTCTAGATGTCCTCCATGAATGAATGACTAAGGAATGTGGTATATATGAACAGTGGAATATTCAGTCATAGAGAAGAATGAAACCATATTCTTTATAGGAAAATAGATGGAATTGGAGATCATTATGATAGTGAAAAAAGCCAGATTCAAGAAGACAAAGTGTTGGATGTTTTTATCTAGGAAAGAAAAGATATAGATAGAAGAGTAAACATGGACAAAGAAGAAGGGGGAGGGAATACAAAGGAGGATAATGGTGGTGAAATGATTAATGTACATTATATACAGATATCAAAATGTCCCAATGAAACCCATTATCTTGTACAATTACATTATTCTTCCTTAACTGAGTTTATTCTTATCTGTTTAATATTTGAGATAACAGTGATTTTTGCATTCTTAGCTTGTTTATTATATAGAAAAAGCTACCTATTCTGTTATTTGCTGAAAGGGATTGCCAGATAGAAGGGTGATTTTATTGTTTTTTGTGGGTTTTAAATTACAGGATCATATCCATACATAAGTGTAATGTGTCTTGTTCCATTCCTATTTGTTCCATTTCTATTTCCTTTTTTCTTATTGCTCTGGATGTACATTCAGCATTATACTGAATAATCGTGGAGACAGTGGTGAACTTGTATTATTTTTGACTTTAAGGGAAATTATTTTAGTCTATCTTGTTTAGTATGATGTTGGCTATAGACTAGTCTTATATAAACTTTATTACATTGAGATACTTTTCCTTGTATTCTTATGTTCTTCAGGACTTTTATAAGAATGAATGCTAAATTTTGTCAGAGGCCCTTTTTCCATTTATTGAGATAATCATTTGACTTTTGTCATTTATCTTAGTTTTGTGGTATACCATGTTTACTGATTTGAATATTTTAAGCTTTATTTGAGTTCTATAAATGAAAAGCACTTGAGCATGCGAAATTTATTGAAATATGTCGTTGAACTTGAATTTATAGTATTTTATTGACAAATTTTCATCTATGCTGATGAAAAATGTTATATAAAACAGAAAAATTGATTTATTTACAATTTTGGCCAAAACTGGGGAGGCAGGCGTTCTCAATCTGCCTTCCTCATAGCAGTGTCAAAATTTTAGAAGGGATAGAACAAACCCAGGAGATATTTTTAAATTTCCTAAAATTTCATTATTATTGTGTTATTATCTACATTTGATATCAGTATAACACTGTTTTTATAAAATGATACAGTCTATCTGTATGTAATGATTTGGTAAGCATTCCTACATGGTAGAATTCAGCCCATCTGCTCTTGGGTTTTCTTAGTTTGGAAACTTTATTCTTATTACAATTCCATTGCTTATTATAGCTACATTTAAATTGTTTATAATTTCTTAATTTGATTATAACAGGTCACATGATTCTTGAAATTTATCCATTCATTCTAGCTTTTCCATGTGGTAAGAAGGCAACTTTTTGAAATATTACTTGATTATTCTCTGAATTTCATTGATGTTTGTCATGTCTCACAGACACACAATTTGATTACCTTACCATTTGCTTATTTCATGGATGTGAAAATTAGTACTCTGTGATCCCTCTCAACTCCTTAATCTTACCTGTTCGGAGACTCATATATTGCCAGTTTGATACCACAAAAGTTTTCTTCCAAGGCCATGTAATGGTTGTAGTTAATTTTTTCAAAGACCAAAGGATTTCCTATTAAAAAGTTATTGAAATTATCATTCTAAAAATGTTAATTTTCAAAAGTAATCATTCTAGACATGTAAAAGTAGCTTCAGCTGAACACGACACAAAACATATCTATTTAATTTCCTCAACTGTGCATTTGTGACAAAATAGTAGTTAGCCAAGAGTGTGCTACAGAGCATGTAGTGCAAACTATTGAACACGGAAGCACTTTTTACATTGTTCTGACCCAATAATTTAAATCTTTCTTTCTTAGATGTGTACACTCAACAAATATCTTTACATGAACAAAAGTGGATCTTCATCTGCTCCTGAATTTATTGTGTGGGACAGACTGTGCTCCTGAACTCTGAATCCTTCAATATTTGCATTTTTGATGATATTTGCTTGTTGTACTCTAGGATTAAGATTAAAATACATGAGTATGTGTAAAAATTTATTAAGAATATATATAATAATCAACACCATTACGATCATCATCAACTATTCCAAAATTGATGCGATTCTAATAAATAAGTTTTATTCCAAGTGTGTTTAAAACTTAGGATATAGAAAGACTTACATTTTTGTGTTTACACAATCAGACCTTCACTAGGTAAGGACAGGGATGAATATCACTCAGGTATATATCAAAACATAGCTTTGTAATGGCAATGATTGGCACATCTATGTTTGCATAATAGTGAATAAATTATTCCCTATCTCACAAGAAAAAGTGAGGACAATTTGTCATGCAAAGAGAGAGTATTTTTTTTTCTCCTTGGAGCCATCTACATTCTATATTGATGGCTAACAAGTTCAGAATTTAGAGCTAAAATGTAGACTGAATGGTGTGAATATAAAATAATGTAATATTGGAGTTGTAATACATATGTGCATGGAAACAACAAAAGGAAACTCTCTGTATAGATACTTTTATCTCAAGCAGGCAAAAAGTCGTGTTTCTCTTTAAAAAAAACAATGTAACTTGTTGTAGGTGAGAACCAATGGGAAGGGTGAGGGTGAAGGAAGTGATGGGGGGGCTGGAATATGATTGAGATACTTCATTGGGATATATAAAAGTATAATAATGGAAGCCAATAAAATTGTCTGCAAAAGAGAGGGAGGGAGGTAAGATTCAGAGAGGGGGTGAATTTGATCTAGGTACATTGTTTGGAAGTATGTAAAATTCACAATGGAACCCTTTGTACAATTAATATATGGCAACAAAAAGTAAGAAGAACAAATTTGGAAAGAAATCTATACATATTTTATATCATCATGAATATTTGATAGAGTATAATTTCCTCAAATAGAAACTGTATTATTTCATAGACTATATGGTAAGATTTCAATGCTCTCTAAATAATAAGGACATGAAGCAGACACATTAGACCTACCCTATTGTAAGCCTACAAATGGGATGTGAGAAGTCAGTGTTCTACCTATTATTTCTAAGACATAAATCATGTAAGAAAGTATTGACAAAAATAGCACAATAATTTATCTTCTTATGGAAGCATAAATGTCTTGTTTTGATTCTAAGCTGTCCTCTACTTTCATCATTGACAGTGATGCTGGTATCTGATCATGCCTGTCTACTATGACATTACTGCACTTACATTCTATACTTCTGATCATCACTAGACATTCTAAACATCTCAAAATATATCATATCGATCAAAAATTGTACTTTGCATACAACATTTGATCATTTTGTTCCCACAAATTGCCCTCAGACAGCTAATTACCATTCTTTTTTTCATATTCAGTTTAATGGAATGCATGATTAAGGTACCTATATATTAATTAATAACAAATTATTCTGAGTTTCTCATCCAGAGTCCTCTGTGCCTGAGTGGCCACATGGATAAGGTAGGGAAAGTTGCAAATGATCATCATTCTGACTTTACAAACTAGAAAAATCAGGAGCCCAAACCTATTTGTTTATAGGACTGTGGCTACCCCTGCTTGCTTTCAAGCTCCATTTTTCTTGAAAAACTTTTCCTATTCTTTCACTTTAGTTTTGTATTTATCCTTACAGTGAAGCATTTTGTTGTTGTTGTTCTTTGTTTTCTTTTTTAATAAGCAACAAAGAGTTGGGTTGGGACTTAATCCAAAAACACTAGTATTTGTCTTTGACTTGGAAAATTTAGACCATTACCATACAAAGTTACTATTGAATGACATGTATTTCCTACCATTTTGTTTTTTTAATACTATTTGATTGTTCCCTAGTCCTCATTTGACAATCTACCAATCTAGTGAAAATTTTCTATACAGTGGTCTCATGATTGCATTTATCTTCCTCTTTTTTGTGTACAACTCCTTTAAGTATCTTCTGGAGACAATACTTGTGGTCATGAATTCCTTCAGATTTTGTAAATAGGGAAAGTCCACCCCCTCCATTATATTCCCATTACCTCATCCCAACTGTACCCTTTTTGAAGTATGTTTATTTGTGCTGTTTTCATTTGTGTCTGTGTGTGTGTGTCTATCTGTGTGTGTGTGCAGAGCACCTCACCTCTTTACCCCACATTACTGTTTCCTAACGTCTTCCTGTTCCCGCCTAGACAAACGTTCTTTTGCATCCATGTTCCATTATTGTAATTATCATCATCATCATTATGTTAATGTTAGGTTCACAAATGAGTGAGATCTTGACATACTTGGTTTTTTAATTTGACTTATTGATCATCATGGTATAGAGTTCCATCCATTTGACTGCAGTAATATTCCTTGACATAAATATGTATATAATATATATACACTATATATATATATATATATATATATATATATATATATATATATATATACCATATTTTCCTTATCCATTAATTGGTTGTTGTGGACCTCAGTAGATTTCACAGATTGGATATTGTGAACAGAGTTTTAATAAATATGGGTATACAAGTATCTCATTTGAACTTTGATTTACATTCCTTTAGATATATGACCCAACTCTTCCATTTTAAATTTCAAAATCTCAGTGACCTCATCTCTTTTCTTGTCTCAATGGGAAGAAACTAGAGAGTGCACCAGTTTTAAGGATGGGATTGTGACCTTGACTTATGTGCAAGAAGAGATCTATTTCCTGGGAAGCATATTTTGCAACTCAGAAAGAAGTGGGACAGGCCAGCCTCTGCAGAAATCACACACCTGTTTGACCTGTAACAGGGGATCTGGTGAGTCTCAGAGTCACTGGACACATGAGTCTGCCAATACAAGATACTTTGCTGAATAAAGTCCTGTATCACATACTGTCTTAGCTCACAGAAGTAGGCAAGGAGGGGAGAGATTCAGTCTCCATAGTGCCACTTGTGGTTTGGCCTGTTTTATTGGAAATGAGAAAGGCTGGTTTGATTGTGCCTTTGGCACACTACAACCACCAGAGCTAGAAGACCTCAAAGGAGAAGCTCTTGGAATAAATATCCCATTTCACATGCCTTTTTTGTTTTGTTTTATATTATTTCTATCTAGCTGGTTAATTCATTTTTTGTATTTATCTTGCATGTGTTCTCTTTTTTCTCATTTTCTTTTTTTATCTTGCATGTGTTCTCTTTTCTCATTTTCTTTTTTTCTTTATTTGTATCACTTTTACTTTCACAAATTTTTCTTCTATTTCTTCTGCGTGGCAGTTAGTGTTTTAGACATTGTTATTTTTATCTTCATGTGGTTTGCTTTTAAATTGTTGGTGATAATGTTTATTGATTTGTCCTTTGAAAGTTGTGCTTTACTGCTGAGATGTAACCACACTCCAGTGGACAGAAATTACACCTATGCCATGCAAGACTTAATCCATCTCAAACTCAGGTGTGTACTTCAATATACAGAACAACAGGGACAAAAACATCAAGCTGACAACCAAGCCCCAAGTATGCACAGATAGGGAGCATGTGAAGAGATACTGCTGGACACCTACCACACAGAAACAACAGAGAAAAATAACACAACTTCTGTAGTTAAGCATCTACAAAGAGAGCTGTAATGACCCATTTCCTTACTTTTTCACACCACAAAGGATGTGAATATCCTGGACTTCTGGCCTGGCAGTTCTTTAGAGCTGTACTTCTTAAACATGACCTATCAGAGAGTATCATTTCCTAGGAAATCCTGAGGAAAAAATTCTGAAAGTGTATATTTTCGTTCTTTGCAAAACAATGTGAATGTAATATACATTACTCAACTCTGTACATAGGTGGTTAAAAGAGTAAAATATTTGTGATGAACACTTCCCCCATTAAGATTAAAATTTAAAAATAATTCAAATACAAATTAGTGAAGAGTACACATAAGCATCGATTGAATAGAGCCTCAAACACATGGTGGACATGTGTTTTCTAATCTCTTTTCTCCATTAATGTCAGAAGGTATTTAAGAATCTTGATCCAAGAATGTGAAATAGTTTGGACAATTGTGAGCTCTGTGCTTTGAGTCTCCAAGGTCATGTAAAAGTCAATAATTTGTCAGAACTTCCAGCCTTGTAGTTTTATGTCTCCAGTGTATTTGTTTCCATGCATGTCTCTTCCTCCATGGTTGCCTGCATCAGGAAATGCCTAGCTAACACTATAAATATATGAAACCCGAGCACAGGTCAAGTATGGGAGACTCTTTGAAAATACTCCCCTTTGTCAAAGCCCAGAAGAGGACAACCATAAGCCAATAAGTGCATACAGAGCACATGTATGTGTGAAAAACACTTGGAATTATCTTTTCATCATGGGGACAAAAATGATATTCTGTGTAGTCTTATGGGAAGATACTGAAAAAAATATCCTTTATGAGAATAGCAAAATTCTTGTTTTTGATTGTAAATAGAGTAACAAAAGTCTTATTGAAAATGTTTACTTCCATACACATTAATTCTACTTTCCATAGACATCACACCAACAAATAAATGCAAGTGGGTCTTTCTAAACTGTTTCCTAAGTCCTCTGCAAGTATTAGGAACATTGTGACAAACAGGAGGAGGATGACAATGAGCAAATTCATAATGAACTGATTTCATGACTTTCTAAGTTCCAAGCATGGTGTGGTGCTCTTTATGCAGCACTTTTCAACATATGTGCTTATTTTTTTGTGTGTGTTTTAAACTTCTTAAAAATAAGTTGTATATATATATATATATATATATATATATATATATATATATATATAAGTTAGGGTTTCATTTTCACATTTCCACTTATGCTTAACAATGAAGCTTGGTTAGATTTACCCTTACTTCGTTTTCTCTCATCCACCTCCCCCTACATATAAATATATAAACTACATTTACCATATTCACCCACCTTTAAGTTCTCCACTCACCCTCTCTCCATCTCCCTAAGATCCACCCTTTAAAAGGAGCTGTTTTACATTCCTGTCCTTCATTTTAAGTGTATATTGAGTGCTCAGTGGGATTTAGCCATGGTACTTCACCTGTGAATATATTTTATTTTAATCAGATTAGCTCCTTCTGTTACTATCCCTACCATTTCTCCTACCCCTTGTTATATAACAGGTTTCAGTGCTTTTTGTTATTCATTCTTCCTACACAAATGGGATTCATGTTGTTAAAATGATTATATTATTTTTATCTTACAGATTATAAAAGCAAACCATCCAACCCTTAGCTGGTTATTAGGTAGAAAAGTATGAAGCTATGGGATGTCTTATTTCAGACACAGGGTATCATGCCAATAAAATCCTAGCAGGTTGTCTCCTCTACAATGAAAACAACCACATCCCTTCATTGTGACTTTAATAATCGCTTCTTCTTTTGGAGGTTCCTGGTAGATCACAGAAGAGAGGAGTGTAAGATATCACTTCAGGGACTATAGGAACAATAAATGTACTGCACATGTAAAGATCACAGACAGACAAGCAACATGATAAGTAAGAACAGATCTCTCTTGCCATCCATACAGGATATTCTTGTGGATTTACACATCTGTCTACAAGTTTTTATTTACCTACACATGTCTAAAGAAAGACAAATATCTAAGCTCTTGATGAGGAATATGGATAGAGTTTGAAAATAGAACTCAGATGTAGCTGTGGTTAAAGCCTCTAGTCCTTTGCTTTAAAGTTTCTGTGTGTTGGACTAAATAAGAAAGTTTTATGTGGCAGATGCAGAATTTGGCAATGTATTATTGAATCTCGTCAGCTCTACTTCGTATTTCTGTGACATAAGACAGGTTGTTACTATCTGACCATTGATGTTTAAATTAATTTCTACCAGAGACAACTTCACTGAGTAAAGATTAAACATTTAATGGGTGCTCCATTCAGGAATAAAGTTGGATGGAATATAAAGCTATGGAAAGTGATATTTAGATATTTTTGTTGATAACTATAGTGTTAAATATATGCAATTCACAAAAATATTCTGTGCCCCAAATTACATTTTACTATTTGTGTAAAATAATTTTTTATTTTTCCCTATTTAAGTGTATGCTATATATTTTAAGAGAAATAGCTTACTCACTTCATCACAGAATCCCCAGACTAGAACTTACCTGACACTGAGTGAGAAACATTTAAGAAATGTGTTTAATTATTGAATAAATCCTTCCTTGCAATGTTGCCCAAATCAATGTGGTTTCCCACACTTGATGCTTTCTTGTCTGCACTTTCATTCTTTTAAGGAGTGTCCAACTAAAGTAGAGACAAGATAAAATAGTTCTTGTTTGTGTTTATATTATTTACATTATTTGAACATATATTCATGTACATACTATTCATAAATATAATCTAGATTTGCATGGGTTAAAGAAAGTTATTGGCACAAAGTTAAGGAGGCAGAAGAACTTATGTTTTGAGCTAAGACACATTTCAGATATTCACAGGATTTTATTGTGTTTATTAATTGTACATAGAAGGAATTTCATTATGACATTTCTATGCATGCTTGCAATGTACTTTGGTCATATTCACCCCTTCATTTTTTTCTCTTATTCTCCACTCCTAATTTTTCCTTTACCTTTCTACTGCCAAGTATTCTAGTCTCTATTTTCATAGCCTTGTTTTTGTTGTTTTCTCACAATTTTAACCAATGAGAGAAAATATGCAATACCTGTCTTTGTGGGGCTGGCTTATTTTCCTTGACATGATGACTTCTCAGTGTCAGGCATTTGCAGAAAAAAATCCATAAATTCAAGATGGCTGATGGACACTTCACTATGCATTTATACAAACTTTGCTTCATTTCTTTGTCAATTAATGGGCACTTAGGATGATTTCATAACTCAGTATTGTGAATACAGGTGTGATGAACATGGATATACAGCATTTCTGCTATAAACTGACTGGTTTTTTGGGGTGCATGGCTGAATCTTGTGGAAGTTCTGCTTTTAAATTTGAGGAACCATCATTCTGCTCTCTATATTGGCTGAACTAATTTATATCTCCTGTAGCTGGCAATAAGTGTTCCTCTGTCCACAAATCCTCGCCAGAATTTATTGAAATTTATATTCTTGATAATATCCATAAACATAAAGTGTGTTCTTCTTGATGCAGTTTTTTTTCAAAATGGGGTTTTGATCTCATGGCCTCATGTTTGACAAACACACTACCAAAGACCCTTTTTGATTTAGTTTGATTTAGTTCATTTATCATATGGGGTCTCATACTTTTGCCCAGACCAGACTCAGACCTTAAAATCCCTACCTGTCTTTTGTTCATAGCAGGAATTACAAGAATGCACTGCCATGTGCAGGCTTCAGTGTAGTTGTGATTTCTAATACTGTGCTTTCTAAGGATGTTTAAAATTTTTTTTCAAATGGCCAGTAAGGCCATTTGTTCTTTTCCATTTGAAAATGTCTGTTCAGTACCCTTGTCTATTTATTGACTGTATTAGTAAGTATTTTTGGAGTTTATGTTTTTAGATGTTTATATATAGTTGTATCCATAACATATTATATATATAGTATATGTATTATATTATATATTATAGTGCATGTATTATATATTATATAATATGTATTATATTATATCTTATATAATACATATTATATAATATGTATTAAGTTATATCTTATATAATATATATTATATATGTTATATAACACATATGTTTTATATATATATATATTTCATTTTGATTTGTAATACTGTGCTCTGTAAGGATGTTGAATATTTCTTTCATGTATTTATTGGCCATTTGTTGTTTTTCATTGGTAAGTGTCTGTTGGGGGTGTGACTCAAGCAGTAGAGCACCTGACTGGTGAGTGCTAGGAACTGAGTTCAAACCCAAGTATTGAAAAAAAAAAGGTGATGATAAAGTGTCTGTTAAATTGTCTTGTCTGTTTATTCACTGGATTATTAACTGTTTTTAGTGTTAAATTTTTTGAGTTGTTCATATACTCACCACATTAATCCCCATAAAATCAATATCTACAAAACTTTCTTCCATTCTCTGAGCTATTTCTTCACTCTCTCAATTGAAGACA
This sequence comes from Castor canadensis, assembly GCF_047511655.1. Taxonomy (NCBI): domain Eukaryota; kingdom Metazoa; phylum Chordata; class Mammalia; order Rodentia; family Castoridae; genus Castor; species Castor canadensis. The sequence goes on from NC_133399.1 coordinate 37,910,090, forward strand.
ATAGTGAAGTTTGACAAGTGTTTTCATCAAAAAATTTCTGTTTCTGCAATGAAGAATTTCTTTAAGACAAGCACTAACAATATTTATAAAGTTCTGGGCTTTTCCTGAGCACTACACATGTTATGTAGTAGGTATAATTTTACCTATTTCCACAAATGGCATGAGCATACAGAGGTGGGATGATGTACATGCAATCTGCATATCATAGCAGGTTAATGACAAAGAACAGCCCATGTTGAACTTATGACAACCAACTAAGGACACTGCCCCTTCCAGTTGACACAAGTGGATATATTCTTCCTGGTAAAGGTGAGATTATTGTATTACTATTGCACACGATGCAGGCATTTTTTTCATGACATATCTTAAGAATAAGGAGATATATGCTAAAGATTGCGTTTTGTAGGGAAATAAAATGTAGATGATTTATAATAAAAGTGAGTATGCATTATGTGTTGGAAATCAGGTTTATTTGACATTAGTGTATTGCATAGAAACATCTTGTGTGAAATGAAGAAAGGCACAATATTTTTCAAATAATTTTCATAGTAAACTTGCAAATTAAATTCTTGTCTCTCTCGCAGGTAATGATATGAAAAAAGAATTTTAAGTAGATAGATATACTCTACATAGCTCTTGCTGATTTAAAGTACTGTATTTTAGGACAATAGGTATTGTGTTGTATAGTACTTAGATGATCTGTTGGTACTTTTTTGGGAATGTCTTTAAGATATTCTTTGTGCATATACAAATCCATACACATATGGGTGTTTTCAATAAAATCTACCCATCAAATTTCTGACCATAGTTGTCTTGGTGATATATGTGCACGAAAATGAAATCATGGACAGCATATAAATTACTTGAGTTTCACAGGTAATAATTGAAATATTTTCAATAATTTTATTAGCATATATAATTACATGAGGAGCTTTCATTGTGCTATTTCCATGAAGAATATAGTGGACTTTGATCAAATTCACCCCCTATGACTATTTTTTAATCTACTTTTTAAAATCTTCATTAATATTATGAAACACATCAATACTTACATTAAAATTGGCAATCAATTTTGTTAAAAATAACTTGTAATTGTAATGCAGTAGGCCTCAATGGTAAGAAACATTCTAAGACCGTGCTTCTCAACTCTGGTTTATAAAATGCTGTCAAGAACACTGTTTTTAAGATTTCAAGGGACTAAGGTAGGATGAAGAAAATTAGAGGAGATAAATCAATTGAATTTATAATACATGTATGCATAGAAATATCAGAAGCAAATTCCCTGTGTAGCTACCTTTATCTCAAACAAGCAGAAATGTCATGTTTTTCATTTTCTCTTTTCTCTTTTTTCTTCTACAAAAACAGAGAACAGGAAAACAGAATAGGTCCTGCCCAGTGGAGGTGGGGAGCATTGGTTGGGAAGAGTAGAGGTGGCAAAGAAAAGGGGTTAGTAGGGGAACAGGTACAAACATTTGTACACCTGTATGTAAATGCAAAAATGTATCTTCCAAGAATAGAGGGAAATGCGGATAAAGGATAACAGTGAAAGGGGTGAATACAAGTCTGATATATTTGATACATTGTAAATACTTTTGTAAATGCCACAATATACCTGAGCCAGCACAACAATAAAGGAAAAAAGAACTTTATTTTTTTCCTTTTTTAATAGCATATTTTAGTTGGAAACAGGGGTCTTGTGATATTTACATAGGTAGTTACAATATATCTTAATTACATTCTCCCCCTCCATCTTTCTCCTTTATCTCTCTCCCCTGTCTTCTTAGAACTGTTTCAGCAGATTTCACGGTTCCAATTTTATAAACAAGTACACAATACATTCACTGTATTTGACACCCCCCCCAGTCATTCCCCTGTCTACACCCTCTCTCTGGTACTCACTAAAACAGGAAATTTTTTTACCTTCCTGACCCTCAGTAAAAAAAAAAAAAAAACCTTGCTAACATATGATAGTTACCCAAGGTGGGTAAATGTAACACTTTCATGTATGCACATTTTGTTCCTCATGCCCCCCCCATTATTCTCCCTCCTACCCATTACCCTTCTTAAAGTGATTCAGAAGGTTTCAATGATCCATGTTCATACTTCCATAGAAAGTAAAGCAAACATTTTAGCCCTCCTTACTCTTCTTTACTCAATCCTTCAACTAGTGTCCTCCCCTTTAAAATTAACTGTTAATATACCCAAAAGACTGTGACACAGGTTACTCCAGAGGCACCTGCACACCCATGTTTATTGAGGCACTATTCACAATAGCCAAGTTATGGAAACAGCCAAGATGCCCCACCACTGACGAATGGATTAAGAAAATGTGGTATTTATACACAATGGAATTTTATGCAGCCATGAAGAAGAACGAAATGTTATCATTCGCTGGTAAATGGATGGAATTGTAGAACATCATTCTGAGTAAGGTTAGCCTGGCCCAAAAGACCAAAAATTGTATGTTCTCCCTCATATGTGGACATTAGATCAAGGGCAAACACAACAATGGGATTGGACTATGAGCACATGATAAAAGCGAGAGCACACAAGGGAGGGGTGAGGATAGGTAAGACACCTAAAAAACTAGCTAGCATTTGTTGTCCCTAACTCAGAGAAACTAAAGCAGATACCTTAAAAGCAACTGAGGCCAATAGGAAAAGGGGAACAGGTACTAGAGAAAAGGTTAGATCAAAAAAAAATTAACCTAGAAGGTAACACACATGCACAGGAAATTAATGTGAGTCAACTCCCTGTATAGCCATACTTATCTCAACCAGCAAAAACCCTTGTCCCTTCCTGTTATTGCTTATACTCTCTCTACAACAAAATTAGAAATAAGGGCAAAATAGTTTCTGCTGGGTATTGAGGAGGGGGAGAGGGAGGGGGCGGAGTGGGTGGTAAGGGAGGGGGTGGGGGCAGGGGGGAGAAATGAACCAAGCCTTGTATGCACATATGAATAATAAAAGAAAAAAAATAAAAGTTTACAATTTAACAATTAAAAAAAATGAACTGTTTTTACCACTAATAATGTTATGTGCAGAAATTCCATTATCCAAATATTTTAACGGTTACAAAGGTGAATGTATTCATGAATGACATTGACATCCCTGAAGTAAGCAATTTAATAATATTTGGACAAAAGTATTATTACAATCCTATAAACTAGGTAATTGTAATGCCCACTTCCCAAATGAGGAACCCTTCAATGTATATTTACAATAGGTCTTATGATTTCCATTTTTATTTTTTATCTCACATTACATGATACCCTGAAAAATAATCCAATATGTACTCACATTTCCTTAGTAAGGAATTGTAGTTCATGCATCAAAAAGATTTATGTAAAATTTATTCATTCCTCATAAACAGGCTGAGACAAAAATGTGATATTGAGGGTTTATTTGGTTCTAAAATTTTCAACTGGAAATGAAAGGGCTTATAATCAGAAAAAGTAGTAAAACCCTGTCAGCAGTTCATCATAGTACACTAAAAAGAGATAAGCAGTGTTGTTTTCTCCAGCAGAGATTTATGGGGTTGGTAAAAACTCTATAAAACTTAAATGTATTTTTTACTGTTTCAATATGTTTAAAACATTGACAGGTATAGGGTGGACTAAAGCCACTATATGTATATGTACTATATATATATATATATATATATATATATATATATATATATATAATACATATGTATACAGTTGTGCACACCTGTAGTTGAAATTTTTGTGGCAGGACAATCCTTGGAACCCAGGAGATTAAGCTGAGCCTGGGAAATTGGTGAGAAAGAAGACTTTATGCCTGGTTATGTGCTTCAATTGTTCCACGCACTTTTCTATTTCAAAGGTGTCATGCGAACTTAGAAGAAGAAAAGCTAATACATGTTCCTGTCCATGCATCCAATCACAGTGCTTGGGAACCTGCTCATCATCCTGATTGTCAGCTCTGATTCCCACCTCCACACTCCCATGTACTTCTTCCTGTCCAATCTGTCCTTGACTGTCATTGGCTCAATCTCTACCACTGTCCCCAAGATGATTGTGGATATTATAATTCAGAGCAGAGACATCCCTTATGTGGGCTGCCTGACTCAGATGTCTTTTTTTCTTATTTTTGGATGTATGGATGATATGCTTCTGAGTGTGATGGCCTATGAAAGATATATGGCCATCTGTCACCCCCTGCATTACTCAGTCATTGTGAACCCTTGCCTCTGTGTCTTCTTAGTTGTGGCATCATTGTCAGCCAGTATTTTGGAATCCTGGATACAATTTGATTGCAATACAAATCACCAAATTTAAGGTGTGGAAAATTTTAATTTCTACTGTGAACCTTCTCAAATACTTAGTCTTTCCTGTTCTGAAACCTTTACGATTAAAATATTCATGTATTTTGTTGGCATCATATATGGTTTATTACCCCTTTCAGGAATCCTTTTATCATACTATAAGATTATTTCTTCCATTCTCAGGATCTCATCATCAGGTGGGAAGCATAAAGCCTTATTCACCTGTGGGTCTCACTTGTCAGTTGTTGCCCTGTTTTATGGAACTTGCCTTGGAGTTTATGTTGGCTCAGTTGTATCACATTCTCACAAAACAGTTCAGTGGCCTCAGTGATGTGCACAGTGGTCATTCCTATGCTGAATCCCTTCATTTATAGTCTGAGGAACAGGGACATTAAAACTGCCATTAGTTGACTCCGCAGCAGAGTAATCTGATCAGCCCATTAGGTGTCCATTTGACCAATATTTTGGGAAAATTAATAAAATTTGAAATCTGCATAGTAGTCCTTACTTGTTTTTTCACTCTATGTTTGTATTGTTAATGCTTTATTGTTCCCAGTGTTTTTTAGAATAATGATCCCCCACATTTAATGGAGGAATAATGAAGTGTTAAAAAAATGGAGAAAAAGTTTCTTACTCGATAGAGGACTACATTGCACAAATGAAATAATGTTAGAGAATGTGTGGAGCCACAAATGTGAATACCTGTCAAACAATTATTATGTACCCACATATGAAGTGGGATGCTCACTTAAGTGATATGCAGAGAACATCATTTTTAAAATTTGTTATAGTAAGAAATTAGCAAATTATTCATGTCACTCTCTTAGGTAATGCTGAATATCTGTGAAGGCATTTAAAATACATGTACAAACTATGCAGAATACCTCAAAACCACTTGAGAATACAAACAAGCACATTTCAGTGGTAATGGGTATTGTCTATTATACTACTTCATGACATTATATACTCTTTATGTACATTCTTAATAAAATGTCCACTTACTAAATTTCTAATCAAAATTGCCTTCTTGGGAGAATAAGAAGTAGAACAGAATTGTTCAGAGATACAGAGAACTTTAATTTCATAGAAAACCCAAGAGGTATCTAGAAAATCTTAATTCTGAAGTAAATATGATTATACTTTCATATTTGTTATAGGCAAGTTACATTATTCATTTTAATAAGTAATGTTAATCAGCCATTTTCTAAATGACATAAATATTCTATTGTAGTCATTCTCAAGCCTCATACATGAACTTCACTTGCAGATGTCAGATGAAATTGGTTACATTTGAATCTATGATATTTATATATTTTAAATATCTACATATTCAATTTAAAAGATTTTGTGGAAATATTTCTTATAAAAAGTAGAAAATTCTAATCTATTTCCTGCCCAGATTGTTCATATTATTTCCATCACTTTGTTTTTTAAAAAATTTTCTGTTTTGCATTGTGGCCCCTTTTAAGTCTTACCATTTCAAACAAAATAATGAATTGGAATTGCTTTCTGGTAGCTCAAGTATGAGAGTTGCAGTCCATGTTTCAGGAAAGTCTCACAAGAAAATCTATTAAATAGTCATAAGAAGATACCAGCCAAACCAGAGATGTGGGATTTTCCCTGGTACTTAAGTCCTCATCTGTAAAATCAGAGTGTTTATGACCACAAAAATGAAGCATTAATACCAGAATACCGCAAAATAGACAATCAAACTATCAATCACAAGGTCAAGAAAATTTCTCATTTGATAGAAATAAACCAGTATTAATAAATTTCAAAAGTATTTCTTAACATTTCATTATGTCTTAATGATTGCTGGAATTAGTGCACGAACATATGTTGCTACTGATATTTTAAGATTATATGGACTTAACTAAATTATGTTTATCAGTGTTTAAAGTTCACCAAGCTAATGGTATCAGCCATCTAGTATTTAACTGAATACTTACATCCACTAGGGGTGAAAATTAGAAATCCAAAACAAGTGATGGAAACATCCTGGGCTTACTGCAAGATTTTCTGATTAAGAAGTGTCAGCTTTAAAGTAGAGCGCCACAAACTGAACCAAGCTGCTACAGTGAGCTACAGATATTCGAAAAATCAAGGAAATTTGTACCACCCTTGTAAAGTGAGGAATATTTCACTATTTCTTAATTTATTTTAAGGAAATCATTTTGATTAAAGAAGAAAAGTTTTATTTTTCTCTCTGTTATTCAAAGAACATGATGTATTTCATGTCTCCATGGAGTCTCTGGAAATTTGTGTGTTGGGAGATAAATAACACAGGAAGTAATAATGCAATATTTTTAAGAAGATTGATTTAATAACAACTGTGAAATATTGCTAAAAGTTTTATGCATTTCAAGTGTGAATGCTTCACCTGAGAATATGTGAATTTAACATACATACAGTGTCAGATATTATTTGCTTCCTTAAATAAAAGGTATCTAAGTAACATAGAAACACATGATCTAACATTGGTCACACAATTACTCCCCCTGGTCTTGTCAGATGGTCCAGAACTGTAGCAGAATCTCATTTGACTGTCTCTGTCCAGAAACTGGCCACAGTGCTTAGGATTCCATGCATCAGATATGATCACTATCTCCACACCATGTATTTGCTACTCTTCCAACCTGTCATTGACTGACATCTGTTTCATCTCCATCATAGTCACAAAGATAATTCTACGTGTCCAAATTTACAGAAGAGTAATCTTCTATGAGGGCTACCTAATGAAGATAACTCTACTTTTTTTTCCTTTTTGGAAGTATATGTAGTATGCTTCTGACTCTAATGGACGATTCTTTGCTAAGACATCTTTTAACCCCTGCGTTGCCTAGTAATTATGCACACTGATCTCAATAGTTTCTGAGATTTGCTGACTTTCTAGTTAGGCTTTTGGACCCCAGTCTCACAATGTATTTTTCTTACAGTTTACCAACTCAAAGGAGGTGACAGTTGCCAAGTCCTATTGTGACCATCTCAGGTCTTTAATCATTCATGTTTTAACATCTTAATCAGTAACATCATTAAGTACTTTGTTGGAATGAGGTAAGGTTGTCTTCACTTTTGGGGATCCTGTCCTTTTAGTACATTTGTATTTCTTCTCCAGTCTGGTAATACCATCATTAACTGTGAAATAGTTGAAATTACTCCCTATATCATTCAACTTTGGCATATTGTAAGAACGTTTGTAACTGTCAAAATGTATCTCCAGCATAATAATAAAGAAGGAGAACAAAAAGTTTTAAAATATAAAATATAAACTGTGAAATACAAGTTCTCAACCTATGAACTGTCTGAATATTTTATGCAACAAGTCATAGAATGTACCTTGATTTATCTGTATCACCTTCTATAAGAAACAATGAAGTGGGCTCCATCATGAGGATGAGGATTATGGTTATCAAATATCATGAACCCACATAGAAAGCTACCTATGAATCAAACACTGAGCAAGATGCTCTAGGTAGCTTGTTTCATTTCATGTGCATCACCTAATTCTACTGTCTACATTATTATTAATTTAAGGTCTCTGAAAGAGCACATTACAATTACAAAACCTGTTATAGATTTTCAGGCACAGTGAGTGAAGCTAAGCCTAAACTGAACTTTCTGATTATAGCACCATTGCGGGAGAAACCTGGGAAATGGTCTTCTTAACAAACCAACCAGAACTGTCCATTTTATTACACCAGGAAGAGACCCCTTGTTCATTGTACCCTTGAAGCTTAGCACAGCTCCACCATCCATGCAATCAACCCACTGCATATTACAAGGAGATGTAAACTCAGCATTTGGCCTCATGCCTGTTCAGGGAAGTGGAGAGAATTTTAAAATGTATCTGAGATGTACCTGTAGTTAAAACTATTGGACCTCTCATGTAAACTTTCTATTGGCTGGAATTAATAAGAAGTTTAGTAAACTGGATCCATTACATGACAATTTAATTTTTAAACCTGTTTGAAACTTACTGTTTCTCAGACATCGGAATTTGCTATTAGTATGTCTGAGCCACAGCACTGACATCTACAGTGATTCTATTTGAGGCAACAGCATTGAGTGAAGAATAAATAGGGAATGCTTTCTCACTATGGGAACAATTATTAATTTCTGAAGTATATAATTTAAAGAGCAAAATAAAATTTAGATATTTTTATATTTATAAGATTACTCCTTATAACATTCAAGCAAACTTTATTATATCTGAAATTACTGGGTTTTTTTCTTTTTCTGGAAAAGACATATTAGTTTTGAGAGAGAGAGAGAGAGAGGAGAGAGAGGGAGAGATTGTTTCATTTCATGTATGTTTTTCCTTTACATAGTGTCCAAATTTTTGTATCTTACAGAAGATGGAGAAGTACATTTTTCTATGCCTATTTTTATTAGCACATAACAATTTTACCAAACATTTCATGACATGCTATTTCCATGCTTGCTTACAATATACTTTGATTATATTGTGGCCTTCTTTACTCATTCATAACTCCCCTTTCTTTTCTTACACTGTTCCATGGGATTGATAATTCTAACCTCATACATGGATAAAATATACTTCAATCTTATTGACAGCCATCATTGTATGCTGATGTGATCCTAAGTCCTGATGATTCCTAACCTAAGATTTAACATTCACCTAATTCTTTATAGCTAGATTCCACATGTGAGAAAACACATGTATTATATATCTTTCTGAGTCTGGTTTATTTTGCTCAACTTGATGATCTATGATTCCATCCATCTTCCTACAAATGACATAATTTCATTCTACTTTGTGGCAGAATAATGGTCCATAGTGTACAAACATCACATTCAATTGTTAGCAGGCAATTACACTAATTCCATACCTTGCACATTGCAAATAGTGTTGTAAAAATGTGTGTGAAAGAATATGTATTGAATGCTGATTTACATCTCTCCCAAAATATGCAATGGAATGGTATTACACAGTAATATTGTAGTGAGAATTTTAGTTTTTTCAGGAAACATTTTTGATTTCCATGGTGGATGCACTAATTTATATTGGGCAAATAGAGTGTAAGGGTCCATTTTTCTTGCATCCTTAGGAGCATTTGTTGTTGAATGTCTTTGACGATAGCCATTTTGTATGAGATATAATCTCAATATTCTTTTGTGTTACATTTCCTTTATGGCTAAGGATCCTGAACATTTATTTATGTGTTTACTGATCATTTGTACTTGTTTTCAAAACAGTTTAATTGATTTCCCACTTATAAATTTTTTCTTTGTTCATTCAGTTTTTACATTTTGTGCTGTTTATATGTTCTTGATATTAATAACTTGTCTAATGAATACTTGAGAAAGATAGTCTCTAATTCTATATCATGAACTTTCATTCTGTTTTCTTTTGGTGTGCAGAAGTTTTTTACTTTCATGTGATTGTATTGTTCAGGTGTCTTCATAGTTCCTCAGTTGCTGAAATTCTACTAAAAATTGCCAATGCTTACATATTCAGAGTTTTCCTTATGTTCTTCTGCACTATTTTCAAATCATCCAGTCTTACATCATTAAGGTGTCTGGTACATTTTGAGTTTATTTTGTAATACCTTCAGCATTTCGCTTAACGTTTGGAATCCTGTGACTATTAGCAGACTTTTGTGATTGTACATGAATTTAAGGATTGATATTTTCTATTTCTTTGAAGAATCACATTGTAATTATTATGAGCATTGCATTGAATCTACATATGATTTTTGTAGTATAAACATTTCACCAATTAACTTGGCCAGTTCATGTATATGGGAAGTCCTTTCATGTTCTAGTGTCTTGTTTACCTTCTTTATTCAGTTTTATAGTTTTCATTGCATGGCTATTTCACTCCCTTAGTTACAGTTATTCCTGGGTGGTTTTTTTTTTTTTGAGTTTATACTTATTGATGTAGTAGCCATGTTTTCATTCACAGATTGTTTATTATATAGAAAAGTTATTTTATGTTATTTGTATTCTGCAGTTTGCAGAAAATTTTCACAGATAGAGGGTTATTTTATGGGTCATTTAATTAGAGGATCATATCTACAAATAAGTATAATAGGATGTGTTGAATTGTCAGTTGTGTTAATTTTTTTCTTTCTTTTGCATTATTGTTCTGGCTAAGAATTCAAACACTATGATAAATAACAGTGGTGAACTTGTTTCTGACTTTAGGGAAAGGATTTTCATTTGTCTTATTTAGTGTGAGGATGGCTATAGGCTTACATATATAGCCTTTATTACATTGTTGTACATTCCTCCTATTGCTAGTTTCTTCAGGGTCTTTATCCGAAAAGAATGTTAAATTTTGTCAAACCCTTTTCTGCTTCTATTGAGATTATAATGTGGTTTCTGTCTTTGCTTTCATTAATATGATGTATTAAGTTTAATGGTTTGTATATATTAAACTATCCTTGCACCCCTGGGATGAAACCAACATGATCACTGCTCATGATCTTTTTGTTATGTTGCTGAATTCATTTTGCCAGTATTTCATTGAGGATTTTTGAATCTATATTCATTAAAGAGATAGATGGCCTGAAATTCTCTTATTTTGTTGCATCCTTGTCTGGTTTGGGGATGAGTGCAATACTAGCTTCATAGAATGAGCTTGGCAATTTTCCATCTCTTTCTTTTTCATGAAAAAGTTTGAAAACTATTAGTATTACATGTTTTTTAAAGGTATGTTACAATATAACAGTGAATCTATCATGTTCTAGACTTTTCTTTATTGGGAGACTTTTGCTGCTTCATTTTCATTGCTTATAAAGGATCTTTTTAGGTGATTTATGTCATCTTGGTTCAATGTAGTGATTCCTGGCATCTAGTTGTTTTTATTGTTTAAAGACTAGTGATTTTGCAACTAATTCTAGGCTACTCCCTAATTACTTGTCTGCCCTTCTCTTGAGATTTAATAACTCCCATCCTTTTATCACTACGTGTATTTTCATTTTCTGTGTGTGGGATTCCTTTCAGAATCTTTCAGAATGCTGGTTTAATGATCATGTCTTGTTTTATTTTCTGCTGATCATGGAAATTTTTTATTTTTCCTTCAATTTTAAATGATACCTTTGCTGGATAGGGTATCCTAGAATTGATACTATTTTCTTTCTGTGCTCAAATTACCTATTCCATTCCCTTCTTGCTTTTAAGGTTTCTGTTGTGAAATCTGCTATAATTTTTATGGGTTTACCTTTATATGTTATTTGAATTTTCTCTCTTATGGCCTTCAACATTTATACCTTGTTCTCTGTATGAATTATTTTAACTATCATATGTTAGGGAGTGGTTCCTATTAATGTCTTTTTTGATGAACTTGAGGCTTCCTGTACTGGATAGGCATCACTTTCTTGCAATTTTGGAATGTTTATGCTATTATTCTGTTAATCATTTTACCTATACCTTTGGCTTGCAACTCTTCTCCCTCTTCAATGTCCATCATTTACAGGTTTGGTCTTTTAATGGAGTCACAGTGTTCTTACCTATTACTTTTGTAGCGCTTCACTTTTTCTAGTATTTTTCCATTTCTTTCTTTAATATGTCTTTTGTCTTTGAGCCCTGAAATTCTGTCTTCCATTAATTTGAGTCTAAAGGAGTGGCTTTTTTAATTCAACTTTAAGGAACTTTTTAATTCTAGGGCATCTGTTTGATTCCTTTTCCTGATACTTTCTATATCCTTGTTAAGCAACTCATTCACATTTTGTGATGCCTTCTTTATTTCATTTACCTCTATTTTACTGATTTCCTTGGTTTCATTTCAGAGTTTAATGAAATCCTATTTGACTTAATTTTGTTCTTTCTGTATCTTCTCCATTTTTTGTCCACAATACCATGTGATTCACTGAAGTGCTTTTGTTTGTTCTCTTTATGCTCCACTTTAAGTTCATTAAACATTTTAATCATCATTCTTCTAACCTCAGCCACTTAGGATTAAATCCTTTCACTGTCTGCCACATCTTTATTTTGTGGTTTGTACCCTTTTGTGGAGTCAGATTCCCTTGTCTTCTTTTATTCCCCATTTGTATTTTCAGATTTGCTCACATGTTGTTAATAGTTGGCTGGGTATTCTAATCATCTATTATTTTTCCATTAACTTAATTTCTATGCTCTGGATGTCGTATTTGTTAGGTAGGTGGTTGTAACACTCCTGTTCACTAACCTGGAGGAATAACATAACAATAACAAATTCATGGATTCAATGCTGAGCCAGTTGTTTGCATAGCATATAAAACCCCTGAGGATGTTATCTGTAATCAGTGAGTATTTTGTAGGTAACAGTTGTTTACATAGATATTAATACTTAGGTAACTAAAATGATGGTTTTAGAAGAGAAGACAAGGTGGGAGTTTGCATCAGGAGGAGAAAATATATGAGATACAGGGGCTTTGGGCTAATAAGGCCCTAGTAAGTGTAAAGTTGTAAATCAGTAATTATGGGAGGGGTATTATTGTCAGGGTTTGTAAAGGGATGGGAAAGATGGAGGCAATCTGTAAAGTTGTCATAATAGACAACTCAGTGAATGGACAGAGTGGTGGAGATAGGGGGATAGTTTTTGGGGGAGGAGAAAGAGATGATGATAAAAAAGAGGGAAGGAAGAAAGAAAAGAAGTAAAGTGAAAAACCTCAGAGTAGAGTAAAGAAAGTGAAATAAGAGAGGATGAGGCAAGTTAAAATTTCAACAGAATGAAAAAGAAGATTAATAAAAATAAGACAAAGAGAAAATTTTTAAAAATTTTATTTAAAAAATAAAGCAGTATAAATACATTTAATCATATTCTTATACATATGTATATGTATTTTCCAAAGTTCTTCCTGATTATGCAGAGGAGTGGATTCCTCTGACTTCTATGAGTCTTGTTGCCCCTTCCCTCCAATTGCTAATCCAGGTGCTGTCCCTTGTGTCCCTGCTTCTTCTTAATGTTGGTATGCTGAGTTGTGTGGACATTGATAGTGCCCCTCTCTACCAGAGAATTTTGAGATAGGATCTGCCCATGGTGTGCAAGCCCAGGCTTTTCTAGAGGCTTTTCTAGCGGCTTTTCTAGCAGTGAGAGTCAGCTTGGTTTTGGAGTGGGTTCTCTTAAATTACTGTGAGGATCTGGTACATGAGCAGATGCCAAACCTTGGACCTGGAATTGAGTTTTTGTTAACTTCTTTTCTCTGAGAAGCCTGTTAGTTTCAACTCCTTACCAGTTGAATATTTGTGATAAATATTTCCTCCATTAAAATGCAAATTAAAATTGATAAGAATTGAAATTAGTGAATACTACACGTGAACTTCACCTGAGTAGAGTCTCAAATATATTGTGGACTTTAGTTTCCTACTAAATATATTGTGGACTTTAGTTTCCTCCACTAATGTTAGAAAGTCCTTAGAGTCTTAGAACAAGAATGTAAACTAGTTTGGATAATTATGAGCTCTTTGCTTTGAGCATCAAAGTTCATTTAAAAGTCAGTAATCTGCCAGTCCTTCCAACCTTGCAGTTTTATGTCTCCAGTGCATTTGTTTCCATGCATGACTCTTCCTCCACGTTTGCCTGCAACACAAAATCCATACCTGATACCATATTCATGTTGAACCTGAGTACAGAACCTTAATTTCAGACTTCAGGTATAGAAGAGTCTTTGGATATGCTGTCCTTGGTCAAAGCCCAGAAAAGGAGCATAATAAACCAGTAAGTATGAAGGACACTTGTAAATATTCCTTTATCATGGGGACAAAATTGATATTGAGTGTAGTCTTATGGGAGGATAGTGAAAAACATATCACTTATGAGAATTGTGAAATTTGTATTTTTGGTTTTCAGTAGAGTAAAAAATACTATTATTGAAAATATACTTCCATGCACATCAGCTTCACTTTCCTTAGAAATCCTACCAACAAGTGCAAGCAAATGGGTCTTTATGATCTGTTTCTTAAGTCCTCTACAAGGATTAGGAACATGATGACAATGAGGAAGATGATAGTAAGAAAATACATCATGAAAGGTTTTGATGACTTCCTAATTTCCAGGCATGGAGTACTGCTCTTTATGCAGATTTTTCCAACATATATGTGCACTTTTGTTTGTATTTTAACCTATTAATTAACCTATATTAGTTGGAAATGGGGTCATTGTCATATGTCCACATATGGTGTCAATAAAGCTTGGTTAGTTTCACCCTTCCATCATTCTCTCTCATCCACCTCCCCCTACTAAAAATGATTTCATTATTCTATTTTCATACCAATATATAAAGTACATTGACCATATTCACACACCTTTAACTTCTCCATTCACTCTCTCCATCCTAGTTTCCACCTCCTAAAAATATCTGTTTTATATTCCTGTCTGTCATTTTAAGTGCATGTTGAATGTTCAAAGGGATTTAGCCATGGTACTTCACCTGTGAATATGTTTTATTTTAATCAGTTTAACCCCCTATTTTACTATCCTTTAATATCCCCTCCCCTTACTATGCAACAGGTTTCGGTGCATTTTGTTATGCCTTCTTTCTACAGAGATGCAGTTTATGTTGTTAAAGGTAATCATGTTACTTTCATTTTATGGAAAATAAAAGAGCAAACCATGCAACCTGCAGTTGGTTATTAGGTAGAAATAGTGAAGATATTGGGCAGTCTCATTACAGACACAGAGGACAATACCAGTAAAATCCTAGCAGGTTGTCTCTTTGAAAAATGAAACAATCAGAGCTCTTCCTTGCCACTCTAACTCTGTTCTCTTCTGTTGGGGTTCCCAGTATATCACAGCACATAGCAGTTCATGACATCATCTGCATGGACTATAGGAAGGATATCCATAGATCACAGACAAAAGATCATAGAAAGAGAAAGAGCATGACAATTAAGCACAGATATGTCTATTGGCAGCAATACAGAATAGTCTTGTAGATTAATACATCCTTCTACAAGCTTTTTTTTTTAACCTACACATATACAAATAAGAAAAATAATTAAGATCTTGACTAGGAAATTGGACAGAGTTTAAAAATAGATATGAGTTGATTCTGAGGTTAAGACCTCTGGTCCTGTACTTTAAGCTTTCAAAGACTTGGAAAAATTAATTAAATTTAATGTATCAGATGCAGAATCTAGCAACTTAGTATTGATTTTTGTTAGTTCTAGTTAATGTTTTTGTGATGTAAGGCTGGTTGTGTGTTATTATCTGACCATTGACATTTGAGCTAATTTCTACCAGAGACAACTTCACTGAGTAAAAACTTTACCTGTAATAGGTGCTCCCTATTGGAAAAAAATTGATGGAATATAAAACTAGAGAAAAGTGGTATTAAGATATTTTATTGGTAATTACAATGTTAAAATTAACTCAACTCAAGTAAAATAGTCTGTCACCTGAACATTCCTTTTTCTTGTTTCTGTAAAACAAAATTATATTTTTCCTTATTTAAGTACATGAGGATATTTGGATTAAGTACATTTGGATAGAAATTACAATCACTTTCATCTCTCATTCCCCAGACTAGAAATTATCTTACACTTAGTCAGAAACACTGAGAAAAATCTGTTTAATTATTGAATGAATTCTTCTTTGTATCACACAATGTTTCCTAAATCAGTGTGGTTTCACACACTTGGTGCTTTCCTCTCTGCACTTTCATTCTTTTCAGGAGTGTCCAACTGAAGTTGAGACAAGATAAAATATCTTTTCTTTTTGCTTCTAGTTTAGACACAATTTGATCAAATATTCATATAACTATTACTTATTAATTTAGTCCAGATTTGCATGGATTAAAGCAAGTTATTGGCAATAAAGTAAGGAGGCAAAGAAAACTTTTGTCTTGAGCTAAGACACAATTCAGATATTCATACTATGTTATTGGTGCTTATTTATGTACATAGTAAGAAGTTTCATTCTGACATTTCCATGCATTTGTACAACGTACTTTGACTATATTCACCCATTCATTTCTGTCTCTTATTCCCTTCTCCTGATTCATTTTCCTTTACCTTCCAACTCCCTAGTAGTACACTCTCTTTTTTCATGACCTTGTTTTTATTTTTTCCACAAATTCAACCAAGAAGTGAAAACATGCAAAACTTGGTTTTTGGACTGGCTTATTTTACTTAACTTGATGACCTCCCAGTGCCATGCATTTGCAGAAAAAAACCCATAAGTTCATTGTTTTTAGTGACTGATAAAGGCTCCACTGTGTATGTAAACAACACTTTATTCATGTACTTGTCTATTGATGCACACTAATTATAATTCCATAATTCAGTATTGTGAATACTGCTTGGATAAACATAGATATAAAGCTATATGTTCTGTAAGTTGACTGGTTCTTTTGGGAATATACACGTACTTGGGATGCCTACATGATATAAGAGTTCTATGTTTAAGTTTGAAGAATCTTAAGACTGATCTCTATAGTCCCTGTACTAATTTATATTATATAACAATAATATATAATAATTATTAATTATTATTATTATTTAATAATATATCAAATAATTATATAATTATTATTATATAAATTAGTAATTACTATATATTATATTATATTATATTAATTATATTATATTAGAAGTGTTCTTTTTTCCACAAATCCTCACCAGAACTTACTGATATTTATATTCCTGATGATAACCATTCTGACTGGGGTTTGGTGGGTTTTTCTCCATGCATTTTTTCATATGGAGTTTGACCTTGGGGCCTCATTGGCAAGCATTCTCTTGGCAAGCAGTCTACCATGAGCCACAACAAAAACAATTTTTATTCTAGTTTTGTTTTAATTTATTTTTAGATAATTTCTCATACTCTTCCCCAGACAGGCTCAGACTTTGAAACCCCTAACCCTTCACTGACAATAGTGGGTATTACAGGTGTACTGTCTCATGAAGCCCTCATTGTACTTTTGATTTGTTTCTGTGCTGTCAAGGATATTGAATACTTTTTCCATGTATTTATTAGCTATTTGTTCTTCACTGGACAAGTATTTATTCAGTTCACTTGCTTGTCTATTAACTTCCTTATTTTCTATCTATGGTGTTCAATTTTTTGAGTTGTTTTTATATTCTGTACATTAATCTCCCCTCAAATCAATATCACACAAATATTTTCTCTCACTCTGTGAGCTATTTCTTCCCTCTGTTGCTCTACAGAAACTGTCCAATTTGTCAATCTTTGTTATTATTTTCTGAAAAGTTGGGGATCCATTCAATATATCCTTGCCTATACCTGTATGTTGAAATGTTTTTCTTGTTTTCCTCAAATAGTTTCATGGTTTTGGATTAATATAAGATCCTTAGTCCCTCTTAAATTCATTTTTGTACATTGTGAGAGTCACACAATTGCAGATTGCAATGAGGTTTGACACCTGTGTTCACCGACAAATTTGCTACTTCCACAACTAAGAAATTGTTTAAGACAATCACTATTGATATTTATAAAATTTGAGACTTCTCCTGGGCATTACACTTGTTATTTAGATAGGTATAATTTTACTTATTTCCATAAAGTAGCATGAGTATAGAGTGGTGGAGAGATTTACATGTAATCTGCATATCATAGCAGGTTAATGACAAAGGGCAGCCTTGTTGAATTTATGATATTCATCCAATTGTATTGTCTCCTCAAGTTGAGATGAATGAATATATCTGTCCTGGTAGAAGTTACTGGTGTGTTAACATAAACACATTATTACTAGATATAATGAAGTCATAGTTTCATGACATATCTCAAGAA
Organism: Castor canadensis; assembly: GCF_047511655.1. Classification (NCBI taxonomy): domain Eukaryota; kingdom Metazoa; phylum Chordata; class Mammalia; order Rodentia; family Castoridae; genus Castor; species Castor canadensis. Next base: position 37,928,073 of record NC_133399.1, read on the forward strand.
TGAGAGGAGTTAGGTGACTATGACTGACTTGTTGGGAAATTAATTATAGATGATTAATAATAAAAGTAAGTTTGCATTATGTGTGGGAAATTTGAATTCTATATAATAATAACATATTATATAGAGAATATCACTTGTTTGAAATGAAGAAAGGCACAATATTTTTTAATGAATTTTCATTATAAATTTGCAAGACAAATACTTGTCCCCCTCTCAGGTAATGATATGAATAAAAGTATTTAAGGTAGATGGATATAGCTCACAGAGAGATATAAAACCTGTTGCTGAGGTAAACTAGTATATTTCAAAACAATAACTGTTGTGTTCTGTAGCACTTGGAGGATCTTTTGGTAAACTTTGTCTAAGATCATAAGAAATTCTTTATTGATGCACAAATCCATCGTCATGTGGGTATTGTCAGTAAAAATCTATTCTTCAGTTTATGACAACACTTAGCCTTTGGGGTATGTAATATGCACAAGAATGAAATCATAGTGTGATACCAATAACTTGAATTTCACTGGTGATAATTGAGATTTTTCAAAAATTTTATAAGTAAATATCAATTACAAAAGGTTTTGTTGTGCTAGTTATATAAAGAATATAATGGACTTTGATCAAATTTAAACTTCTATAATAATTACTATTATTATTATTCCACTTTTTAAAACTTCATTATTTATTATAAATTATATCCAAATTTTTGTGTTAAAAATGGTGTTCAGCTTTGTTAAAAATAATAACTTGTAATTATAATGCACTATTTCTCAAAGTCAGGATATGTTCTAAGGCAGTGATTCTCAACTCTGGTTTATAAAATACAATCAAGAATTTTTCTCTTTTTTATTAGCATATTTTAGTTGTAAGGGGGGGTCATTGTGACCTTTATATATGTGCTTACAATATATCTTCAGTGGATTCACCCCTCCATCTTTCTCCTTTATCTCTCCTCTCCCTCTTTTTAGAACAATGTCAAAGGTTTCATTGCTGTATTTTCATAAATGAATATATAATACTTCTACCACATTTGTCCTCCTTCAATTTTTCCTTATGCCCTCTCCCCTCTTTATGATACCCACCCTCAGAGAGGAAATGTTTTACCTTGCTCTTGTTATTGCAAATACATTTTGCTAATTTATGATAGTTATACAAGGGGGTTTCACTGTAACATTTCCAGCCACACATGTTTGTATCCCAAATTGTTCATCCCCTGCATTATTCTCCCTCCTATCCATTCTTTTTCTGATTTCAGAAGGTTTCAATGTTCTATGTTCCTACGTTTATAGAAAGTATACCAATAATACTCACCCTCCTTTACTCTCTTTTAACCCCCCACTTCCCACTACTGTCGTTGCCATTAAAATGACCCATTTCATCACCACTAACTTTGCATGCAGGTATTCTGTTATACAAATATTTTAACATTTACAAAGGTGAATATAATCATGAATGAGATCAACAAATACAAATTAAGCAATTTAATAATATTTGGACAAAACTTTTGTTATAATCCTGTAAGTCAGATAATTGTTTTCCCCATTTCCCAAATGAGGAGCACATTAAGGTGTAGTTCTGTAGTTCCATTGTTACTTTCCATTTTCACCTTTTATCTTACTTAAAGTATAATGACACCCTGAAAAATGACCCAATTTCCACTCACATACCTGAAGTAAGGAATTGTAGTTCATATATCAGAACATTTATGTAAAAATGTCTTAGTTTCTTATAAAGAGGCTCAGTCTAAAAGCTAAGACTGGGGGCTTCTTTGGTTATAAAATTTTCAACTGGAAATGAAAGTGCTTACAATTAGAGAAACAAGGAAGCACTGTTAGCATTAACTGTAGTTAAGCAGAGTTGTTTTGTCCATCAGAGATTTTTTATAGAGATGGTAAAATTGTATAAAAATTTAAATGTGTTTCATTAATATGCACTAATGCCATGTATCTGATCTGATATCATTGATTTGGTTTACTTAACTGAACCATAATTCTCAAATGGTAGTTTTTTGAAAACAAGCACTGGAGTAATATGCTGAGTGAGGTTGTGGTTTTTTTGTTGTTGTTTTTGACAGTACTAAGGTTTGAACTCAGGGACACATGCATGCAATGCAAGCACTCTAACACTTGAACCACTCTGCCAGCACTTTTTTGTATTTGGTGTTTTCAATATAGGCTCTTTTGAAGTATTTGCCTGGGCTTGCTTCGAACTGGACCCTCCTGATCTCTGCCTCCAAAGTAGCTAAGATGACAGGTGTGAGCTACTGGCGGCAGACTGCTGAATAAGTTTTAAAAGATAGATAGTATTTCATTGAGTAGTTAAAATCTTGAAGGAGGGAAATAGTCTTAGGAATGATGGATGCTTGGTTGAAATATGAATAGAAAATAGGATCCAATTATAAATTCTAGGTTTTAATTTACTCTCAGGTTTTGTAGTTCTGGCTCCTAATGTGTTCAAAACACATTGTACTTCAAGGGAATTTGCACCATTGTCTTTGTTTGCATCATTATTTTTCTTTGAGAGAGTTACTTTTATTCTTATGAGAATGATATTTCATATCCTTTTATCTCTGATGATTAGGCTGTTTAACAGTAAACATGAATTTGTTTTCTCTAATATTTTTGACTTTATAACACTGTACATACAGAGTCCCTAAGTAGGTGTATATAGAACAATCCAAAACAATTAGGAAAAGGAGCTATGAAGATTCTGTTTCTCTGATGTGAAATATTGGTGAAGGTGTATGGAATTCAACTTGTGAAAATTCAATTAAATGTATATAAATACAGCCACATTTGTGCTCATGTGCAATCCAAATTTCTACGGGAAGATGATCCCCATAATCCAGATGATTGATAAGAGCCTTGGAGAAATAATGAGACAGAGGACTTTGTCCCTGGTTATGTGTTTCACATTTATCATTCACTTTTCTATTTCAAAGGTGTCCTACCAACTTAGAAGAAGAAAATCTAACAAGTACCTCAGAATTCCATCTCATTGGACTCTTAGATGACCCAGAACAGCAGCCTGCCCTTTTTGGACTATTTTTGTTCATGTTCGTATTGACATTACTTGGGAATCTGCTCATGATTCTGGTTGTCAGCTCTGATTCCCATCTCCATATTCCAATGTACTTCTTCCTCTCCAATCTGTCATTGGCTGATGTCAGTTCAATCTCAACCACTGTCCCCAAGATGTTTGTGCATATTCTAACTCAGAATGTAGTAATCTCCTATGTGGGCTGCCTGACACAGATGTCTTTTTATCTGATTTTTGTATTTATGGAAGATATGCTTCTGAGTGTGAAGGCCTATGACTGGTATATGGCCATATGTCACCCTCTACATTATTGAGTCATTATGAACACTCACCTTTGTGGTTTCTTAGTTTTGACATCACATTCAGTCAGTATTTTGGAGGCCCTGATGCACAATTTCGTTGCAATACAAATTACCAAATTTAAAGATGTAGAAATTTCCAATTTCTATTGTGATCCTTCTCAAATCCTTAGTCTTTCTTGTTCAAACACCTTTTCCAATAACATGTTCATGTATTTTGTTGGCATCATATATGGTTTATTACCCCTCTCAGGAATCCTTTTCCCATACTACAAAATTATTTCCTCCATTTTGAGAATCCCATCATTAGGTGGGATGTATAAAGCCTTTTCCTCCTGTGGGTCTCACTTGTCAGTTGTTGGTCTGTTTTATGGAACTTACCTTGGAGTATATGTTGGTTCAGTTGTACCACATTCTCACAGAAATAATTCAGTGGCCTCAGTGATGTACACAGTGGTCATTCCTATGCTGAATCCTTTCATCTACAGCCTGAGGAACAAGGACATTAAAAGTGCCATTAGTCAGCTCTACAGTAGGGTAATCTGATATCAGCTCTGGTTGTGTTTATTTGGCAAGCAGTTTGACAAAGTTAATAAAATTTAAAATTTACATGTGTAGTTCTTGCCTGTTTGTTCACAGTGTGTTTGTAATTTTGATGCTTTATCGCTCACAATGTGTCTTTGTATAATGCCACCTAGCATTTGAAGGGGGAAGAAAATGGAGAGTTCACAAAAAGCAGTAAAAGTTTCCATTTAGAGAAAAAAACTAGTTTGCACAAGTGAAATATGATGCTGAATTTGTTGAACTACAACTGCGAATACTTGTCAAACAATTGTTGTGCGCCCACATATTACCTGAGACTTCTACTACAATTCTGTCCTCTTATAATATTTATATTTTTCCATTCTGATAAGCCCAGCATAAAATATGAAATATAAATCCTTCTCCACCAATGTGTCTTACCTATGAGATATTTGCATATTTTATGGAACAAGCCATAGGGTGTGCCTTGGTTTAGCTATGTGACATTGTTTCATAAACAATACAGTGGACTCTATCATGAGAAGGAGAATTGCAGTTATTGTAATATCATGAGCCCATACAGAAGGCACTTTGCAAGGTACTGTATGTAAAAAATAGATAGGGAGCTTGGGTGATGGGGCAAATAGCTGTAATGTTGGTCAATGGCCATTTGAAACACAAAAATACTGGATTTTAGTATTGCAAAGCATTCAGCAATCCCTAACTCCATGTGATCAGCAGCACAACAGAAGATGGGGGAGTTCCACCCAATTCACATTGGAGCCATAAATAAAAGAACAAAGTCCTCATAATATCCTCAAACACACAATCAAGCACCAAAGGCACATATTATCGAAACAGACAGGTGACCAGGGGTTCACACAGAGAGCTATCCCTATAAATATGGTTCCTTGCATTTCTTTACATGGAGAATAATTGAGGACAAATGTAATAATGGTCCTATCATCTGAGTTTACTTCTTGAGTCCTTCATTTTTTAAATTTTATTTTATTTTACTTATGAGCATGCTTTCATAATATGAATGGGTATCATTGCAATAATTCCATATATTTGTGAAGTGTTAATTGAGCAAGTTAACAAGTTCACCCCCTCCATTATATTTCCATGACAACTTCCCAATTCCCCACTTTTTCAAACAGTGTTTGGTTTCATTATGATGTTTTCCTGTGTATGTGTGTGTGTGTGTGTGTGTGTGTGTGTGTGTGTGTGTGTGTGTCTGTGTGTCTGTGTGTAGCACACTTCAATTTTCTTCACACCCCAACTTCCTTTCCCACAAACTGTCCTGTTTTACATTCATGTCACATTATCATCATCATCATCATCATCATCATTTCATATTTAGGTCCACAAATAGGTAAGAACTTCTGAAACTTGGATTTTGAATTTTATTTATCATGTTGAACATATCTATATTTCCATCCATTTCCCTGCAAATGACATAATTACATTTTTCCTATGGCTGAGTAATATTTCATGGTACAAATGTGTTTACCATATTTTCTTTACTCATTTATTGGTTGTCCGGTACCTGAATTGATTACATATTTTGGCTATTGTGAATAGAGCTTAAAAACACATGAATGAATAGGTTTCTCTCTTATACATTGATTTACACACTTCTGGATATGTGCTCCAAACCCTTCAATTTTACATCCCCACATTCCAATGTCCTCTTCTTTTCACTGGCTCAGAGTGCAGTAACTAGAGAGTTCAGATCCAAGGATGGGATTTGAATTTTGACATACGTGTGAGAGAAATCTATGTTCTGCCTAGTACATTCTTCAGTGCAGCAGGAAGTAGAAAAATGATTGATGAAGAGTACAGAAAATGGAAAGATCTCCCATGCTCATGGATTGGTAGAATCAACACAGTAAAGATGGCTATACTACCAAAAGCAATCTACATGTTT